>NC_092512.1:21909995-22210222 GCF_047511675.1 Marmota flaviventris | reverse complement strand
CATGTCTTGTCAAGAATTCCATAAATATGACTGCTACAGCCTTAGTTCATGCCTTTATGGTATTTTTCTGTGGCTATTACTTTAGCATTTTAACCTCTAGCTCATTATCCCTTGGCTGAAGGAATCTTCCATATTCCATATTTCTGGCAAAGATCTCTCCAAAATTGCAAATGCAATAATGTAACAACCTTGGCTCAAAATCTGAAGTAGATCCTCTTATCCCATTGAATAACATTCAACTTCTTTGGCATGACATACCTCACACAAGTATCCCTAACCTGCCTTTCAAGTCCTATTTCTAGTCTTGCCAATACTTCATATCAACTGATTTCCACAATTATGCCACATTCTTTCATCTCTGTATCTGTGTCCCTGTTCTTGTCTCTTCCTGAAAAGCGCTTTTCTTCTTGCTAATGCTTATTTCTCTCTTCTGTCTAAAGTTCCTCAATATTTCGAGTGCTCTCTGGTCTCCTGACTCTTTAGCAGGTCTTCAGTGCACTGAATGTTAGATCACTGAAGAGAGGTACTGTGATTTATTTATCTTTGTGTACTCTGTCCCTGGTATCATGCACAGTAAGGCTCAATAAATACGGGCTGGAAGATTGAATTAATTGTCAATAACCTCCCATGCTTTCAGGAGCAAGTGCAAGTGCACTCATAAACTTCGTCTTGCAAACAATTTGCTCTATTGGATTCAGCAGTGGTTGTCCACAGTTTTCTGGATGGTTCTCATAAGCAGCTCTGATTGTTGCAAAATGATTCTCATTCCCAGGCTTCCATATTAACATGCTTCTTCCAAAGCAACACTTCTTTATCATTGTCTCCTGACTCCGCACAGCCTGTTGAAGAATTCCTATAGGACCATCTCCTTGACTTAGACTACAATTTCTGTGCAGCACACAGGATCATCATCATTCATTGCTGAGATTGCAGCATGCTGCTTATCTGCATGGAGTCATTCTCCAGGCAAGAAATAATGCATTATTAACACAGCTTTATTATCAGGACCAAGTTTGGCAGATAGAACAACATTAGAGGATAATTGGAAGGACAGCTGATTTGTTAGCAAAATGTTGCCTTTTGGCTAATGAATCATTCCGATTTTTGCACTGACAGCTCAGTAACAAGCTTGAAGACTACTTTGCTTCAGACCATTAAACTTTGACAAACCAGTTATTAAGTACAGCTAGAGCCAACGGTCTGTGGGGATTATTGCAATTATGAGCTATCTCTATAATTTTTTTTAATCATTAGGCAAGACAAGGTGAGTCTGATGATGGAGGGCCTGATGACTGACAGTCCCTTGCTTTGTAGTACACAAGGCAATAAACAGCTGTAGGAGGACTAATCAGTCAGCAAAAGCTCTTTTCTGGGAAGATGTAGTAAAAGCAATAAAGGTTATTGCTCTCAAATGACAAATCCTGTTCAGGAAGAGAAGGACAAGGCTTTCCTTTAATTTCTAGTTTGGAGGCTGAGGTCTTTTCAAAGGAGAATTAGAGGGATAAAGAGGAAACATCTCAAATGGAGAGAAAAATCAAGGCTGGACTCGTGCTGGGAGTCTTGCTGGGCTCAATTCCTATGCTATTTGGACTGTTGTGGCATTCAACATGCCCATTGGACAGTACCTGCTCTTTTCCCACTCTGCTCCTCCCTATGTGTGAAAGGGATCTTGAACTCAGGTGGATAACAAAAAAACATTTGAACAAAAAGAACCCACAATAAAAATTAAAAAAAAAATAAAAAAAAAAAAAAAAGAAAAGAAGTGGCAAGGACTATGGTAAAACTACAAGTCGATTAATTATACATCTGTGGGCCAGATGGCAGCATCTGGTCTGCAGATAGAGGTCCAGGTCCTCAGGGGGCATTTTGAGACCCTTTGAATCTGCCTATACCCCACAAGCATTACCTTTCTATATTCCCCTTTTTAGAATCTGTATGCTCCAGTCTAACTGGGATGTTCTCCACATGTGCCCTACACTTCCTAATCTCAAATACTTTAATTTTCCCTTGAAATTCATTTTTTTGTAATTTAATCGTATTGACTTTATGGGTCCATTTCTTTATCTGTCAAATTATGAAAAAGGAATAAATTAAAACAACTTGAAGATGCCTTTCTCTTCTAAAGTTGGGTGAGTCGGTAACATTTTTTCATCAGCTATGGTTAGAATTGCTGTGATTCTAGCTGCATTCTGGGCCTTATGATATTCTGCATTCCTTAGGTGGGCACATTGCTGGGAGTCTTGCTGTCGTCACGGATGCTGCCCATCTCTTAATTGACCTGACCAGTTTCCTGCTCAGTCTCTTTTCCTTGTGGTTGTCATCAAGGCCCCCCTCTAAGCGGCTGACGTTTGGGTGGCATCGAGCAGGTATAGTTCTTCACTTGAAAAATAATAACCAAGTGGCGCTACAGAGTCAAACTAAGGGTTAAAATGGAAGGTAAAGAGTGAAGCCTTGTTCAAAAGTCTCTTAGGGATACACACCTTTGGGCCCAGGATTAAAATAGATATGGGAATGTATGTTGCTAATATTAATTCAACTAACAACCAGATGAATGGTGCTACCTCTTGTTTTATGGGACAATTGGAACACGTGTGTAATTTTAGGAGCCACCCCAACACTAGGATCTCAGTATATGTTACAATGATAATGCTATTCATTTAACTACTTGTATTCCTGGAAGAGAGGATTAAGCTAAAGTTTCTGCCATAATGCAGAACAAGACTCAGAGAGCCTAAGAGAGTTGCAGAGATTGAAAAATTTCTCCCTAGGAAGTCAGGAACACATCATGGGCCTTCCTGCTCACAGAAAGCATTTAGTCATTGCTATGGTTTGAATGCTGCCTCTAAAATGCATGTTGCAATGTAATTGTCACTGTGACATTGTTAATAGTGGAACCTTAAAGAGACGATTACATCATGAGGGTTCTGTTCTTAACTAGTAGATTAATGCCTTAATTGCAGGAGAGGGTTCCTGATGTAAGGATGAGTTTGGCCCAATTATCTCTGTCTTGTACATGCTTTTTTGCCCTTCTATTATCCTGTGATACAGCATGGAGGCCCTTGCCTGATGCTGACACCTTGCTCTTTGGACTTCCCAGCCTCCAGAACTGTGAAAACATAAATCTCCTCTCATGATAAATCACCCAATCCTTTTTGTTAGCAGAAAAAAAATGCACTAAGAAAGTCATCAGAGAATGTCTGACTATGTTGCTCAATCAGTCATCACCAACAACAACAGAAGAAAAAAAGATGAAGAGGAGCAAGAAATGAAATTTCACTTTGGGGAGCTTTTTCTTCCACTGAGTAATTGCTTCCTTTTATCGAGGAACTGGCCTGGCTCATGGCAAAGGTTTACTTTCTGGGACCTTCTAATTTTGGCTCATTTTTACAAATTCACCTACCATTTCTTTCTCCCCAACAACTGCAATTCTACTTCTCCTCCTCTGTCCTGGGAACCAAAAGTTACAGCTCCATGTTTTTACATTGCTCGAGAAAATCAATACAAAGGAGAAGAGGGCAGAGCAAGGGCATCCATGTTGCTAGCCTTCACTGAAGTGTACTGATGGATGAGGACCACAACTCCTAGACTAACTACAGACTACAGGTTTTCAAGTTTAGAGTGATAGGAAGTTCTAATTTCATATTAAACAATTTACCATTGCAGATATTTTGGGATTGCTTTCCCTTTATCATTCAGAGAGAGATGAGATAATAAAAGCAATAAAGAGTTTGTCACCGTATAATCTGAGAATGCTTCCACCAGTCCTGAACAGAGCCACACCTGAAAACCATGAACCTATCATTTGTCTATATAATTTTTTGCATGTATTTCATTCTTACCAATTCCATTAATCATAGCTGTTTTGTAAATGTAGGATAGTTTGTAAAGACAGGATGGACTCAGAATTTAGATCATTAATGCCTTTCGTCAACTTGGTCATGGAAATCCATGAACGTTGATATTCCAGAAGACCAAGGCTGTTCAAAAGAACCCTCTGTTACGAGAGAAAATATTTCATAATTGAGTATAATATGGCTATTGAGAACTTTAAATGTGGTTGGTACAACTGAAGAATAAGAGTGGTTTTTATTTTAAACATTTTCATTTAAGTAGCCACACATGAAGGATGGCTATCATGTTAAGTAGACATATAAATGAGCCCATCCTAGTCCACCCACAAACTGGTCTGGCCAACCTGATGGCCTTACTCATCTCATGGTTTTCTTAGCAACCATAGTACCATTTGTCAGTGGTTCCTGAGGTGCTTTTTAATTTAGTTTTATTTTAACTAGTTCCTTTTGGATTTTTGTCCTGTTGAGACCTGACTCTTGTTTCTTGGTGTTTGGGCTTTACCATCCCAGCTCCTTGTCTCACTGTATCTCTCTGTTCCTGGCTTTAGAGTGAGACATGCTCTATTTCCATATCCTTATTTGGATTCTTACAGATAGGATATTTGGGACTCGATATCTCTGAATCCAATCTCTGTTTCTAGATAACCATAAATTCTTGAGTGTGGTCCTCATTAACTTCTGCAAAGGGAGTTTTAAATAGTCTGAGCAGACTAATAAAAGAATAAATATTTTTTGAGTGTTTGCTATATGTCATATTGGTTTCTCAGAGTTCCCTTATCAAAGTGCTTCAAACTGGATGGCCCAAATAAAAATTTTTCATCTCACAGTTCTGGAAAACAGAAAGCAAGGATCAAGACATCAGCAAGATTGGTTCCTTCAGACTGTGAGTGAAATCTTTCTCTCTGAGCTGCTGGGGTTCCTGGGTTTGTAGATCCCTGCTTTAATCTTTACATGTTATTTGTCCTGTGTGCATGTCTGTGTCCAGATTTCCTCTTAGAATAGATATAACAGTCATATAGGATTATGGGACTACAATATGGCCTCATCTTAACTAATTATATCTCAAAGACCCTATTTCTAAGTTCACAGTATGAGGTACTAATGGTTAGCACTTCAATGGATGAGTTTTGGGGGAACACAGTTCCACCCATAGCATATATGTTATACATATATGGCATTATTTTTTTAATATTTATTTTTTAGTTTAGGTGGACACAATACCTTTATTTTAATTCTATGTGGTGCTGAGGATCAAACACAGTGCCTCATGCATGCTACCTGAATACTCTACCACTGAGTCACAACCCCAGCCCCATATATGGCATTATTTATAGATAAGGAAACTCAGGCTCAAATAGGTCAAGTGACTTGTATAAAGTCACATGGTCAGTCACTGACAGACCATCTGCATCTGATACTTGAACTCATGCCCTAAATACCTGCACCAGCCTTTCCCATAGTATGAGAAATATTCCGTGGATGGATGGATAGTAGATGATTTTAACTGTCATAAGGACAATAATTACACATCCTAATACGCATCAGAAAATAAACTACCACATCAAATTCATAATTTCATGGATAAATTTGTTTAGGAAGAAGCTGAGGGTGCAAAGTTGAATTTATTTGAAGAAAACATGAAGTGACTAATGAGACAGGTGGCATGTGAATATGGAAAAAGCCATAAAGGTTGTTTGACAGAGGTCTGAGAAATAATAGCTGCATACTGGGTAGTAGCGCTTTACCTCACCCAGACTACAGGGAACTGACATCTGAGATTAGTTTAAAGCAGGTAAGGATGATAGTATGGAATGTACCTGACCAGTGATTCACAGAATATTTCTAGACCCCAGTAGGTCTTTGGAATCCACTAAAGAGGCTGAGTTAAAGATCAGGGTAGGTGTTAAGCCATGCCTAAGTAAGCAAAGGTACTTTCCTCCATCGGTAGATTGAACACTATCTTACCTTTAATATTAATGTAACTGTCTCCGTTCTGATGCTTCTTTTCCTTGCAGTTGCTCTTAAAAGGCAGTTAGAGTGTTGATAAGGCTCTGAGCTTGCCTTTGTGTTTACAATATGTCGGGTTGGCAAATGAAACTCATTTTCATCAAGTACGATTTTATTTCACTAAAGGTGCCGGTACTGGCAAGTTGTAAATGTTTTATGGTAAAATTAAGAGTTTCTAAACACATTTTACTCCTTGTGTCTCATTATTTCATCCCCTAATAAGTTTCGATCATTTTAGCACCTGTTTAAATTAAAATCCCTGAGGAAAACAGTGAGGGCAGGCAGCAATTAATATGTTCTAAAGATGCTAAAATTGCTTAGAAATGTGGCTCATAATGAACTCAGACACTGGTGTTTTACGAATGCAACATTATAGTGCCTCATGTCAGCTCTAAAATCCACCCACACTTTTGCTTCATGAATCACTGAGTGAACTAGTTTGAAGCTTCTTTCTCTAGGGAGAAAAGCAATCTTTTGACTCGAGTATAAGTAGGTGATGTGTGGGTCATTTGTGAGGAGTGTCCTTGTGTGTTTACATCCCTAGAGATCCTTGGTGCCCTGCTGTCTATCCTTTGCATCTGGGTGGTGACTGGTGTGCTGGTGTACCTAGCCTGTGAGCGCCTGCTGTACACTGACTACCAGATCCAGGCGACCGTGATGATCGTCGTTTCGGGCTGCGCAGTTGTGGCCAATATTATGTAAGTTGCCCCCATGCAAAGAGCCCATATGGTTTAACATCAACCCTGTCTAATTGAGGACTCTTTGGGAAACTCATCTACTTGTGAAGATGATAACAGATTTGACACAGTGTTCCAATGGCTCCAAAAGTGATATTAAGGCTACAGACTAAAGAGATTTTAAATATTGGCTTCTATGACCTACCCATTTTGAAAGTTTCCACTGTGCCAGAGACAGAGCCAGGATCTTTTGATACACATTATCTGGCTTAGGATTCACAGCACCCCAACTTCACTGATTAGGAAATTGCACTTCAGTGGATGAAATAGAGTGCCAGTTATGGAGAGTCAGTGTTTGAATCCAGAACCACAGACCCAGAATTGAGCTCCAAGCCATTCCGTGCATGTTGATGGTTCCATTGGGGATAATACATTCTCCTCTTTAATTTTTTTTGGCTGAAACAGATTATGAGTTCCCAGAAAGTTGAGTTAAAAGGCATCTTAGAGTTTATTCACTTCAATTATCCTTCTACTTTTTAATGCTCTTTTCCAATATCCCATAAAGTTGCCATTAGTTTTGTATATTATCACAGAACTAATAAAAGGGAATTTATTTTCCCCAAAACCAATATTTTTCTTTGCTTCACTATGCCTGCATGAAAATTCTTCAAGATATGTTAGCTAGACTCTCCCTTTAGTTTCTACCCATTCTCTCATCCAGACAACCTTAAATCAATCTTATCAGAAATGATGATTGAAAATCTCTTGCGTATAGGTTTGCTCTTCCCAAAGTTAACTACTGGATTACACATGACAGTGGAGTTTGTATCCCAGAGTTTTGATAGTTTTGGGTTAATTTTCCCCTTCTTACTTGATGATCTAATTCTAAAACTATCTATCCATCCATCCATTTATCTATCTACCAACAATCCACTACCTATCTACCTATCACCTGTAGAAGACAGAAAAATGACACTCCAAATATGCCCACATCCAAATCCCTGGAATTTCTGAACATGTCAATTTACATAGCAAAAATAATTTTGTAAATGTAAGTAGGATTCTCAGATGAGGAGATCATGCTGGGTTTTCCACATGGTCGCATGCAGCCATGTGGGTCCTAAAATGAGGAAGGTAGAAGTTCAGAGAGAAGAGCAGATGCTACACTGCTACACTACTGGTGCTGGCACTGAAGCTGGAGGGAGGGACCTGGGACCATGGGATAGAAGTGGCCTCTAGAAACTGGACAAGGCGAGAAAATAAATTCCTTCCCACAAATCTATCAGGAAGAATGCAGTCCTGCAACCCCACATTAGACTTCTCATTCCCAGAACTAGAAGATAATAAATTTGCATTGGTTTAAGATATTAAGGGTTTGTGGTAATGTTACAGCACTAATAGGAGACTCATATACGGGTTGAACATCCTAATCCCAAAACCCCAAATCTGAAATGTTCTAAATGCAGAAACTTCTTGAACACCAACATCTGCTCAAAGTTTCAGATTTTTGAGCATTTTGGATTTTCAGATTAGAGATGCTTCATTTATAAAGTCTATGCAAATATCCTAAGATATGACAAACTCAAAAAATCCAAAATGCTACTGGTGCCAAACATTTCTGGTATTCAACCACGACTACCTACTTGTCATCTAGCCATCTTGCAGTGCAGCTTGATACATGTCATGAGGTCAGTGTTTACATGGGAGTGAAGAAGACAGCGATGGAAGAATGGTGCTTTGAACCGAGGATTCTAAGAGAGGGCACAATGGAATCTCTGGAATTCAGGGACAAGCAAGCTGAGCACGTTCAGTTCGCAAATGCTGCCTTGTGTCACTAAGTCTTACATCCTGGGGCTGCGGTCCCCCACCTCTCAGTTCATGAACTATTGTTCCGTCTCAGAGCTAAACGATCAACAGAATAATGTTCAATCTGCCATCACTAGCTAGATCCTCTCTCCTACCAGTTAACCTGAAACTGCATTTCACATTGGCACTGGAAGAAAGAGTGTGGGCAGATCAATGCAAATCTATCATTTTGAGGAGATAAATGCTCTAGAGCACATGTACTGCTGACTGGGGGTCAATAACATCATCTTTACATAAGGAGAACAATATGTCCTCAAGGCAGCAGGAAGAATGAAAATATTAATAATTTCCCAAGAATCATATGTCACATAGGTTGTGTCAATGATACACAAAGATGAAGGATATCCCTAGCCAACTGCCACATCAATCTGGGACTTTAATGATGGAGTTTGACTTTCAAAATAGATACCATCCAAGTTTTCTTTTTACTGCGACTGCTTTTGAACATTGACCTTAACCTTGCAAGTACTTTTCATTCTTAGAAAGACAAGGGAATTGAAAAGCCCTGCCTTCCTTGTGCAAACAGATAGTTATTTATGGATAAAGGTGCTGAGTGACTGTAATGTTTTCTCTAAGAACTGAGATTGCAGGTTGCAAATTCTGCAAGACATTGTAGTGATTGAATATGAAGAAATCATAATTGCAATTTGCAAATAAATTTGGAATAAATCTATTCCTTGGGGACCCAAAATCCAGACAGAAAATTCTAGTAGAAGTGGTGAAGGGGTTCTGTGATGAAGGGTGTAGACAGAGCTTTAAGGCTATTGCAGGCTATTTTTTTTCTGCCTAAAATATTCCCTCCTTTCATAACCTTTTAAATTCAGCTCACTTGCTATATCTCTCTAAGTCAGGCTCCTCTGTTGGCATTATCCATAGCAGCAATTCTTAGTAACCATATTATAATTAGAAATTTCCATTTGTGTTAGTTTGTGTGTGCAGGCGCATGTGCGTGCATGCACACACACACGTGTGTGTGTGTGTGTGTGTGTGTGTGTAAAATCTTTGCTGTCTCTAACACAGTTAAAGCTGCACTAGGGAGGGAATGCATATATTTTTATTCACTATATAACTGAAGTATTTAATAGCACTTGGTGCACGAGTTCTTAAGAAAGTTTTACCTTTTTAAATAAAACAAGTAAAAGGGTGAATGACACTGTGATGATCATATATGGCAAATCTGTAAGAGTGTCTGTTAACTGCCAGTCACATTGGGCTGTCTAACTTTGAATTGTAACTCATAGCTAAGGTGTTTCTATCCAAACACAAAAATCTGAAAACTGTGCCTTCTGTAATGATCATATTTTGGCACATAGCAGTCATTCCACCTTGTGGTGATGGCTTAAGACTTAACAAACACTTTTACCTGCAAAAAGACTAGATATATATATGGTGTCCCAAGCAATAAGAGGTTTTTAAAAAGTCTTTATTCCAAAATGTTCAAAAAGGGTATTTGGCAAAACATTCCTGGTTGACCATCAGTGAAACAATTCTCCTTTTATATCTAGTATAAACTTTGTGAATGTTATAGATAAATAGAATCAGTTGCATAATTTTTAGTGACTACTACTTTATCACCTTGACTTGGACAAGAGATGCTACACTTTGTAATACGTTGTATATGTATGTGCGTGTGCACGCGTGATGTACATAAACAAGTACTTTTACAATATATTAATGTATCTTTGCTTCTAGATAAATAACTATATATACATACACAAAACACTCTCACCATATGCCATTAAGAAATTATTCAAATTTTAAATGCTCATAGAAATGAACAAAATTAAGTAAAATAAAAGTTTAAAAAAACATCCCATGATGAGATTCATTCACTATTATTTTGTTTTTTCTCTTTCCATTGCTTTTTGCATTTGAAACCAGTATATTAAATCAAGCTCTCTCAAGCTCAGCTTTAAGTATAAATCAGTGGCTGACATTTAGTAGATGAATGAAATTTTTCCTTTTTATTGTAAAATGTTTGGTTTTTATCAAAGAAATGTTGCTTTCCCATTTTAATGTGAAAGAGAATAACATTATGTGGATGAATGAGAAAACTGAGGTAAATTTTTATAGTTTGTCCTTGTGTGAAAAATTTAAAACTCTGTGATACACCTGTATTCAAACATAACTCCAAAATGATACATTGTAAAGCATACTTTTTTTAAACTACCTGCCATTTTGAATAATGCGTGCTATTGTCAGCTCCTTTGTTCTGCTGCCTAGGTTTGTAAGGGCTAATCTCACGTGTGCCAAGAACATTGTTGTCTTTCAGACTAGCTGTGGTTTTGCACCAGAGACACCTTGTCCACAATCACAATGAAGTACAAGCTAACGCCAGTGTCAGAGCAGCTTTTGTGCATGCCCTTGGAGATGTATTTCAGAGCATCAGTGTGTTAATCAGTGCTCTTATTATCTACTTTAAGGTGAGTGCATGTGAATGTACCCATATTGTAGTAATTACATGCATTAGCACAGAGGCTGACCCTCCAATATTGCAAATACCAACAACCTTATCTGAGTTTACCTATACAAACTGCTTTGTGAGATTAAAACAAACACTCAAAGCCTGAAACCTGAGTCTTTCCCAAAGTCCTAAGAACTATGTCTTTAACTATTGGACTGCCAATCTTTAAAAAAAGCAGTTCCTTTCGCCATGCCGTTAAGGTAGACAACAATGAAACTATTAATACCTTAGAGTTCTTAGGTAGTAAGCAACAGAAAAGATCTCTGACTCATTTAAGAAAAAATAAATAAATAAACACGTGTATTGGCTGAAATCTATTGAACGTATTTCAGGACGGAAATCAAGGTAGAAATATGGGCAAGTTTTGGTATCTAAATTTCAGAAATAATAACAACTTCTGTCTCAGGCACCATGCTAAAATAAATGTGACTTGACCAATTTTTTCTTCCTGTTCTTGTCGCTGCTGAGGATTTATATTTCTTGGAAGGGGAGTCCAGTCGACCCTAGTTTGGGTCCTGTGCCTGCCTCCTGGTTGGGGAAGATTAAGCACCTGATGATTCACCTGTCCTACCAATATTGCTCATAGGCAGAAGGGTTTGGTTCCCCCAAAGCAGGATTCTAATTCAAGAACCCTCTCACCCTGAACAAATAAATATGATCTACAGATTGCTATCTGTTAATATCAAGAATGAACAGGGGTGGGTAAAGACAGGTGGGGAGGGCAAAGAAGGAAGGAAGCTTTTAGCTCACCTTTTGCATCATGATGGTCCAAATTACAGGGACTCTTTACTGTTTTTCCTAAGATATAAAAATATGAGAAAATTTGAGAAAATATTCCTTGAAAACTTCAAGACTAAGGCAGAACTATTTTAAACTTGGAAGAATTAGTGGAGTTTGAGAGACCCTTTACAAAGGTTAGGTTGATGCTGGGTTTCTTAGAGAGTGGAGCCTGGACTTGCCTGTGGCATTGAATTTCATCAAGGGAAGAACAGTAGGTGTTTTACCCCAAAGTTATGGGATCCAGTAGAGAGAGAGAGAGACAGCAGGAGTGACACCTTTGCTTAGACCCTTAGGGCTGTGTCACAGATACCTATCTCAGAGTATGTGTAATAGAGGAGAAGGAAAGAAAGAGACTAACCCCAGTACACCAAGACCAAGGGCTGGTTGCACTTGGGACAAATGCAACCTCTCAGTAAATGATATCCTTTCTTGTCCTCATCATAATTAAGGCTGAACAGTCATTGCACATTGCGGGCATCTTTGTGCTTGTTTTTTATACATATCTGTACTTATATTAAGAGAATTTAAATCAGGCCTCTTAAGAATGTTTTTCACTTTCATTTTTGAATAGTCTCTACTCTTTGGTCACTGGTAATTTAGAGCTGAAAGGACAGACTGAGTCTTCAGAAAGGACATCTTGCCTTTGTGTTGGATGTCAAGTGTCAGGGGGACAGATGTGTGACTGGGAAAGAAGGAAACAGGGAACTGCAGCTATTTTATTAATCAAGCTTTCTCCAAGAGAACTATGAATTCAGTTAACCAAAATTGCTGTTTTTTAGCCAGACTACAAAATAGCTGACCCAATCTGCACATTTATCTTCTCCATTCTGGTGCTGGCCAGCACTGTCATGATCTTAAAGGACTTCTTCATCTTACTTATGGAAGGTAGGAGGGATCTCTTGATTATTCCTAAGATCAATGCTTTTTTCCCCTATGATCACACAAGGGGATGGCTGCAAGGTGTGCTCACTGTTAATTTGTATTATGGGAAAAATTAAAAGCTGATAAGGAATTTTTTGTGAAAATGAACGTTTGATTTTTATTTATATGGGAGCAGATAAAAAGTGGCTTCTACTTGTATCTCGAGCAACTGTTAAATATCCCACATCATAAATATGGTAAGTGTTTTAATCAGTGTTTTTGCTGCTGTGACTAACAGATCTGACCAGAACAACTTGTAGAGGAGGAAAGTTCATTTGAGGGCTCATGGGTTCAGAGGTCTTAGTCCATAGAAGGCCGGCTCCATTCCTCTGGGCTCTAAGAGAGGCTGAACATCATGGCAGAAAAGTGTGGCAGAGGGAAGCAGCTCACATTGTGATCAGAAAGTAGAGAGACCCCACTTGCCAGATAAAAATATATATACCCCAAAGCCACACCCCAATTCCCACCTCCTCCAGCCACACCCTATCACTTCAGTTACCACTCAGTTAATCCCTACCAAGGGATTAAATCACTGATTGGGTTAAGACTCTTACAACCCAATTATTTCACCTCTGAACCTTTTTGTACTGTCTCACATGTGAGCTTTTGGGAGACACCTCACATCCAAACCATAACAGTAAGTATAAACATTAACAGTGGAGAAAGATATTGCCAAAATATAATTATATTCCTAATTATACCTGGAGAAGACTTAAGAAAGACAATAAAAATCTACCTCTCAGGCAACATTATATCTGAACATTTATGTCTGATTGTGGCTTGAAGTACAAGAACACCAGGGTGACTTATTTGTCAAGTGCTTACTGAGCTCTGACTGCTGGATCATGTGCTCAAAACTAGAGCTACAGAGATGAGCTGAGACTTGTTTCTGTCTTCAAGAGTGAAACTTTAGTGAGGGGAGAAAGAGATAATTCAAATAATTACTCAGAAATGGAATTGAAGTGCTACTGAGAAATGGTGTGGGAATTTGAACAGCTGGGGAAGAGAGATAGGTGGTCCCCGGGGTGTGCTGAAGAGGTGATGTTTTTTGACTTGCTCTCCCCCTGGTAGGATCTCATGCTAATTAACCTCATTCAACACAGCCAGAGTCTAGTCCTGATGACTCTCCTGGCTGATCTAGCTCCTGGGGTCTTCTAATTAGTCAGGAAGAGATGAAATGCCTTCACTGTCAAGAAATTTTTCATACGACTAAAGCTTACTGGCCACCTCTCCTGACATTATGCATTTTGCTGATTTTCTTTTCCTTTAGCAAAAGTAGTTGAAGAACTGCTAGTTTTTGCCCTTTCCAGGCTACATCTTTACTGGCAGTTAGGTTGGAGAGATATTGTGCAATTGAAAAGATAGAATTGCAGAGACCTCAGTTCAAATCCTAGCCATGAAAGTTTTTAGCACTTTAGACTTAATTCTGAACTTCAGTTTTCTCAATTCAAATCTGGGAATAATATTCACCTTGCAGTGCTGTTGAAAGGATTAGATGGATCTATGGCATCATTTCTGGAACACAGTGGTAACTGGATGTGTACAACTTCTTAGCAAGCTTTTTAATTTGACTAGAATATAGGAACTATAAAGCTAGGTTGTGGAAATGAACCCTATACTGCATATTATTCTCACATCAAGAAAGTCCCAATTCTTGGCCACAAGCTGTAGCCATAGACCTGGTCAGTCATTGATACTAATGACCTCAGAAGAGCTAGATAAGAGAGTCTTGATCAGAATAAATTCATCTTTGTCACTGGAAAAACTATTTGATACTGGGTGAAATGGGAGATCTACTGATTCACAGTGATGTTATCTTAGTGTACAAGTTGAGTAGCCATTATCCAAAATACTTGGGACCAAAGTGTTTAAGGCTTTAGACTTTTTTTTTTTAACATTTGCATAATGAGATATCTTGGAGATGGAACTCAAGTCTAAATGTAAAATTCACTAATGTTTCACACACACCTGTGCACATAGCCTGAGGTAATCTTATGCAATAGTTTTAGTGCTCCTGCATTTTGACTGAGACCCATTCTTGTGGCCTCATGTTGGTTCTGAAAAAATTTGGGATTTTGGAGGATTTCAGGTTTTGGGTTTTAGATTAGGGAAGTTCAATGTACTAAAGTATATTAGAGGCATAAGTTACTTGATTATATTTGCAAGGTGATTTATCATCATTATATTGACAGTTTGTAATGAACATAGATGATGTCATATTTTCTATTCTACTTATTAGAAAAACAGATATTACAGATGATTTTGCTTAAAAATATTGATAGACTGAGCCAGCAGTTATCAAACTTTGGAGGTATCAAAATTACTTAGAGGTGTTATTGAAGGGCAGATCACTGGACCCAAACCCACAGCTCTTGGGTCAGTAGGTCTTGTGTGTGAGAAGGGGCTGAAAGAGCAAGAATATGAATTTCTGCCAAGATGTTGATGCTGCTGGTCCCAGCACCATACTTTGAGAACCACTGGATGCACCTTATCATATTTTGGGATTCCTCCATGAGGAGAAGGATGATGATAGCTCTGGGAATTATCTGGAAATCTCAATCAGATCTGGAGGTTTGCATCATATCAACTATCCAGATAATTAAAAGTATCCAAACATAGGCTGAACTTTTCTTTTTGTCCAGATCATTTTGAGTCATGGTAGACCAAGTCCCAGAGTGTAGTCACCTTCAGTAACACTATTAAGCACACATTTAAGGATTCTACTCCTTGTGGGCACCATCATTATTGGCAGATAGTGCTATTACACTGAAATGGATAATGGACATGAACATCCACTACCCATTTTCTAAACTGAGTAACAAGTGAACTTTTTGACTTTGAACTTGGGAATATTTGGTCTATCAAATCACAGGTGCCTCTATTTTCTTTCCTGAGGGCCAAGTACGAAGCTTCAGCAATTGTCACTATTATGGAAATTACTGACTTACAGAAAGATCAGAGAAAAACTGAAGTACAATTTAAGATGATTGTTTTCCACCCCTCCTATCTCAGAAAAACTCTTCCCTGGAAATTATCTCTCTTAAATTTTTAAAGGAACAGTACAGAATCTGGGCTATCTTAGCTAATTAATGAAAATGGCAGGTAACTCTTTACTGGAAGACACCCAATTTTTTAAATTAGTTTAATATAAAATAATTCCATACCTGGTAAAATTTTTAAATAAGACAGAAAAGTATAAAATAATAAATTGTTTCCCCATATTTCCATCTCTAAATTCTCAATCCTGTGCTTCAGGGGTCACTTCTATTAATAAGTAAACATACATTCATACATCTTTCCAAAAACATTCATTCATTTGCTTGCCTTTTTTAAAAATAAAATATGAGATTAAATGATGTTATTTATTTGTTCTCTATCTTGCTATCCTTCACTTGGAGATATTTCATATTACCACATAAACAATACCCCATTTTTTTCATATCTGCAATTACTCCACCGTATGAATGAATGTTTTTCCTTACAGTTGGCATTACAAACAATGTTGTGGTTACCACTACTATATGTGCATGTTTTTAACACTTTGTATCAGTGGAATAATTCACAGAATTAGTATTTTTGTTTCAAAGTTATATGTATTTTAAAATTGGATAGATTGGCTGCTTTTACCCAAGATACCACATCAATTTCTTTGCTACTAACAGCATGTGCAAACACTCACCTATTCACATCCTCATCATCATTGAGTATTATCAAACTAGTGATTCTTTTCTCATTTGACAATTGAAGCATTATATATTATTGATTTCATATGTAATTCTTTAATTATTATGGCATTGAATGTTATTTTCAGTTATTTATTAGCCATGGAAGTTATCTTTTTAACATCTGTTTTGGATGTTTTCCTGGATACATTAATATTTTTTCAGACTTTTCCTCAATAAAAGAAGTTTCTAGGCTGTGCTGGAGCATCTGCATCAGGAGAGACATGCCTCCTGCTTGACAACCTTATATCTTAGTATAAAATAAGTAATGGTGGCCTTTTGTTCTCCATAAAAGAAAAAAAGTAAATGTCAAATTATAGTGACATCCTGACTTCAAGGGTCCTAGATGACAACAGGTCTTCACAGAGTCACCTGAAACTCTCCCAAAAAGATGACACACACTAGTTCTAAGAATGAAATTTTTGATTCCTTTGCCTAAACTCTTACCTTCGCTTGACATGTCAATGCTCAGAGATTCTGAGCTCTCTGTCACTTATCTGTGTGGCCTTAGCAATGTTCTTAAGTTTTCTAATCCCTATTTTCTCAGTTAAGTGGGAACTACAACATCGATAACTAGCCCATAAATTTCTTAGGACTCTTAAATTAAATAATTGTTATAGATAAAGTGTTTAGCACAAACCTTATACATGATAGGTGCTCAATAAAGACTTTTGTTATTTAGAAAATAACAATTTGCCTTAAGACTTCATGCATACTCTATGATTCATCTGAGGCAAGAATTCCTTTAGTTTCATTCTAGTGCCCTGAGACTTTTGTTGCTCATAGAGTAAAAGGATATGTTGATCAGCTCTTCGTTACTTCCATGGTACAATAAAAATGGGGTTCAATTAAACTCAAGCCCTAGAAAACTTTGAGTTAATCTGGAGAAAATCCCCTATGAGAAGATTCTTAAAGCTCAAAAAAGGTAGGTTAAGATTCCTTATTTGTATAAATAGGTGGGTTTGGCTCTAAATGCTCATTGTAATTATCTGGTAAGTATTTTAAAAGACTTATACCCAGGCTCCAGAGAACTAGATTTAATTGTCTGGGGAGTCTTGATATATTTTTTAGCATACAGCAAGACCGAAAAACATGTGAGGTCATGCTTCTCAGGGACTCACAAGTATTAGTGTCATGGTTCTTAATCTCATCTGTGTAAAAGACTCACCTGATGAGCACTGAGGTTGGGTCTCCTCCCCAGAGAGCTGATTTCATGGGTCTTGGGAGTAACCTTGTCATCAGGATTTCTAAACTGTGCCAGCAATTTTGATGTGCACACAAGGTTCAGAACCACTCGAAGATCTGGGGGTTTCAGAACCTCACCCACGGAGCTTTCCATTAGGGGGCCCAGATAGGAGCCAAATCTTTATTACTTTTAACAAACACCTCAGGTGTTTGCATTGTGCATTATGTAGAGTTGAAATAGAGGCTACAAATGAATCATTCTTAGACATATATTCTACAGATCCTCTTTGGGTCATCTTTAGCTGATAGGGATTTACTTAACATAAGATTTTACCATTGTTGTGCTGGCTGGATTGGTATTTTTCCCAAAAAAATTTTTTTGGAAAGTTTTTCCAAAAATGTTTTTCCAAAAATAAATTCTTATATCGAGTTGATTTCTATTTTCCTATTCCAACCAACCATCGTTTCTGTTTCTCTCTCTGAAGTTAGCCAGAGAAACTGTCCTTACACATTCATGTTCTGTCACCTTCTATATGACAGGTCTTGCAACATTTGAAAACAGTGATCACACATCTCTTGGCCTTCTCTTCTCCAAATTAGAGACACCCAGTTCCTTTGCCCAAAAGAAGAGCTGGTTGACTGTCAGATTTCCCACCTTCCTGTATTCCCCACGTGGTTTCTTTAGACACAAAGATGACAGTCAAACTATTCCGTGTTCTGACCCAGCCACTGAATGCAGACTAATGTAGTAAACTAATGGAAAATTTAAAAATCAAATAATAAGATGGTATTACAATGTTAGGTTCCTCTATTAGCACAGTCCATTATGTGACCTGGTAGATAACCAACATTTTTATAGCGTTACAATTTACAAAGACCCGATATCTCTTGAAGGGTTCCTCAGAGAACTCTGTGATCTACAAATTGTTCTTATCATCCCTATTTTACTACAAATATGCTGAGGATCAGAGAAGCTTCATAATTGGAGTAAATTCACAATAGTTGTAGGCAGGATGCTAACCCAGGATTCATTGAATATCAAATCCCATGTCGCTTCATTTTGCTTTCCAGAGTGCACGCGGATAATTAGGAAAAGCACAATTAGTTTAATAATAGACTAAGGATGATTACTGTTGTTGATTGTTGCATAGTAAATCCTGCAAGGATTCTGCCTGTGAACTTCTGATTGATGGTAAACCTTTGGAAATAGTCGGATTTGTAAACATTTGAAGTAGGAAGCCAGAAAAGGGGAGGGCAAGTTGGCGAGGGCTTGGCAGTGCAGTTAGCCATCTCCACCAGTTGGGTAACAACGCCTCCTGCTCCTTCCATCAGGTGTACCAAAGGACCTGAATTACAATGTTGTGAAAGAGCTCATCCTGGCAGTCGATGGCGTTGTCTCTGTGCACAGCCTGCACATCTGGTCTCTAACAACGAACCAAGTGATTCTCTCTGTTCATGTTGCCACAGGTCAGTGAGTTTTGTAAACACCCCCAGGCAAGATTCCATCCTTTTCCTGAAAAGTCAGTAATTTCTCTTCTTTTTCGAGGGCTGACCTTAGTATCCATTGCCTGTCAAAACAGCTGACGAGTGGTTTGTACTTTGAAAACCCACTGGTTTATGGTGGTTGTCACAGCAACCATGATACCAATGACATTCTCCAGGCTGATTGCAGTGCAATACAAAGACCCAAAATGCCTCCCCAACTTCAAGGCCTTGGATTCTGAAAATTCCACTTCACCTGTTTGGCTTGGTGTCTGACCACTAAAAATATAGAAAAGAATTTAGCAGTAAATCTTGATTGAATCTCTGCTGCGTATAAGATGCTCTGCTCAGTGCGGATGTTAGAGGGAGAGACTGAGGCCCCAACCATAAAATTCAAACAAGCTAACAGATGTGCTGGGAGAATTAGGGCAGGTCCTTCTCCGGATGGTTGGAGATTCTGTGACCATGTGAGACGATTCTCAGGACATTATACTAACAGCTACTTTTTTTTTTTTTTTTTAAATAGAAGGTGATTTTGTCTCTGAAATGTCTCGGAGCTGGGAGAAATAGGAAGTGGGAGGTCTTTCACTGCCTCAGGAGAGAGCTTAGGCCAAGGATGATGAGTTAGGCTGCTAAAATATAGTTCAAGAAGTTACTTAGTGGCAGAGGGACGGGGACACCAGTGACCGTCATTTGAGGGCTATACTTCTCAGACATTCTCATCTTCTCTGAGGGGCTCAGATCTGGCTTTGGGGAATTTACAGCATTCTCTACACCAATATTTCACTGCAAATGAAAGAATATAGTAAACAATCAGGTTACTGGGGAAGGGACTTTATAGCCTCCTGATACCATTTGGGACAGGAAAAAAGATGGCCATGGGGTTAGCTGCTCTAAGAGAGGTCTGTGGGGAGCTCTGAATGCTTCCTGCTTCCTGTCACTTGCCTTGATATAAATTCTAATTAAATCCAAAACTACAACCCAGAGATCCCTGGGGGGCTGGTGAGCAGGACTGTGTAAGAAATAACAGTTATATCTTGGCTCTTTCGCGGGTTTGTCTTCCTTCCATACTCAGCTCCTGGGAGTGCCAGACTCCAGAGGTGACTATGGGCAGGAAGAGTTCCCATAGTGACAGGGCACTTTGCTGCACTTGAATGTCCCCTGCCTTGTCTGTGTGAACATAGCAGAGCCAATGTGGCTTCCTCTGAGTGCTCTGTCTATGCTGCCCAGCTCCCCACCCCCAGGCCCAAGACAAAGCATTTGAAGCTTAAGTCTTAGCCATGTCTCATGTGTGTAATCAATGCTAATCTCACCCTAGTTCTTTATCAACAGCAGCCAGCCGGGACAGCCAGATTGTCCAGAGAGGAATTGCTAGAGCTCTCAGCAATAGCTTTCCTGTGCATTCGCTCACGATTCAGGTGGAGTCTCCAGTCGACCAGGACCCTGCCTGCCTTTTCTGTGAAGACCCTCGGGACTAATTCAGTCACACTGTCAGCTTCCTCTGTTTGATAGACCACAACATGCTGAAACATCAGAAATAAGTAACCAAAGGAAGAATTTTGAGAAAGTCACACTATAGTGTGATGCACGTTTTATTCTGAAGATGCATATAGATCCATCCGTCAATTGGCTTTTATACACACGAGTAGCAGTGTTCAATTATAGGAAGGGTGTAAAGGTTATTCTTAACTGGCACCAAGATAACAGCTGTTTGTAACCACTGGCAATAAAAGTTTTACCTCCCTCCAATAAAGCATCCTGAAAATGAGTAGGTAAATATGAATTGAAGAAAGTCTTATCTCTTCAGTGGAAGAGACAAATAGCCACAAAATTCCCCCCAAACCTCAGGGGTAAAAGGGAATCTAGAGTCATTAGAATTTGATTTGTCCACCACCCTTAGCTAAGGTGACCTGGGCAAACATCTTCTGCTCCCATCAACATCACAACTAAATGGGGTAGAAATTCCCTCTGTTAGTCTTGGATACAAATTATGTTGTTATGTGTCTGAAACTGTTGAATTGTATTTTACTTTTCTGCATAGAAGTCCTGGGCAAAAGAAAATTGTGAAATTACTGATTTTTGAGTGTTTTCATGTCGTATGACTTAATAATGCAAGAAAATGAGGAGACACAGAGAGGGAGAGTACTTGCCCAGGTCACATGGAAGGTAATTTGGTTAAGAATTAAGATCATAACTTTCAGATTTTGAAAAATATTGATGGACCGCTAACTATTATTCAATTATTATATGAACTATTTAGATATGTATGTCCATTGTTAATTTTTTCCTAACAATAACTTTGACAAGTTGGAATAAATGCCATTATTGTATTAAAAAGACACAAAACTCAAAAATGTTAAGCAACTTTCTAATGTTATTTATGCATTCATTCAAAAAATAGTTTTTTTATGTTTGCTATGAGCTGAGACATTGGTGAATGTCTGTTTTCTATTGCTATAACTAAATTACACAGACTGGGTAGTTTATAGAGATAAGAGATTTATATGATTCACGGCTCTGAAGGCAGGGAAGTTTGAAGTCGGGTGAGTACATATGGTGAGATCCTTCTGCTGGCAGGAGCTCTCTGCAGAGTCCCAAGGCAATAAGGGCATCACAATGGAGAGGTGATGAGCCTCCTAGCTCTGCTCTCTTCTCCTCTTATAAAGTCATAGTCTCATTAGATTAGGGTTCCACATGTCTGGTCTCATTTTAACCTTAATTCTCTCCCAAAAGTTTCACCTCTAAACACCACGGTTGGATTAAGATCTCACAAGAAGGATTCAACTTCAACAAGAGTTTCGGTGGGGGCTGTTCAAACATAGCTGTGACTTTTGCCCTCAAAGAATTCTTTTTCTTTTGTGGGGGAGATAGCCATTGCATGGATAAACACACCCAGGAGCATATTACAGGGAGCTGCGATGTGAAAGAAGAGAGAATTATGTAGATTGAGGAAAGTCAACAGTTTCTCTGAGGAAATCGCATCTAAATTGAGAGCTGAATAAAAAACGTAGGTACTATTAAAGTCAATTATAAGAGGAAATATGTTCTAGAAGAAGAAAGATATGAATAGACCCCCTGAAGAACTTGGTGCATTTGTGTACCTGAGAAAGGCCCTTGTAGCCAAAGGGTACACTAGAGAAGGGAGTGAGTTAAAAAAAACATGAAGGACATGAAGCAGGAGAGATAAGTAAGGCCAGGTCAGAAAGTGGCTGGATCTATTTTGTCCTAAAGCCCATCCATACTTTCTTTGAACACTTTTTTTCTGTTTTTGTTTTGTTTTGTTTCCGACCTATAAATCGATGCCAACAATTAGTCATTGCTTCAGAAGTGCGTGAAAAATATGTATGATTGTACATTCTTCAAAAGGATGGGATAAATAAAATGTTAAATGTACAAGCTAAGGGATGACAATGTTTCCTTTATGTGTCCTGTCCATCACTGAATGTGATTCACAGGTAGCACTGGACTTGACCCTGTCTACACAACAAGTCTGTCTAAAGCAAGAGGTAACCTGAAGGAATTGGAAAGGTCATGAACTGACCTTCCAAAAGGCCTTGCTCCCTAGATTTGGGGTTATATCATTAGCATCAGAGCTCTGAAATAGAGGAGATGGAGTGGCATGGGTGGAATCTAAAACTACGGTGGAGGAATAAACTTGACAGAGAATTAGAAAACACAGTTTCCATCCCTTTCTTCTTCCCCCCATGTGTCTACCCTTAAATTGGTTCTCAGTTCTCTCAGATTCTTCATTTGAAAACAGGGATTCCATTTTCACCAGGGGATTTCAATCAGAATTACATGGGATAATAAACACAAAGAACAAGATTCTCTGTGTGGTAAATATTGAGTGCTCAGTAAGTGGTCCCTCCAGTCCAGGGTTTCTCAACCTCAGCACTCCTCCTTTTGGGGTCTGGATCTTTGTTGTGGAGGCTGCACTGAGCATGACAGGAAGCTCAGCAACATCCCTGGGCCCTACCCACCAGCTACCGGTTATGCTCCCACCCCTAGTTGTAACAACCAAACAGATGCACAGACACACAGAGAGACTTCTGGGCTACAGGAAGAATGGGGGGTTGCTTTGATGGTAGAAATTTGGAACTTGAATGACAAGAACCAGAGCACAAGAAGAGGCAACTTTGGACTGATGCATGGTCACTGAGGATCCATGACATTAGGGTGACAGCCATGCTGGAGGCTCTCTAGAGAGACCAAGAACAGAGCATTCCAGACAGAGAAAGGCTGTGCACAAGGCACATGTACATTTATTCTGCTAGTTTTTAATTTGAAAAGTGAAATACAGATGACAAAGGAAACACTCAACCCTGTGACTTTTAAAAATATGTGATTCTTCGTGTGTGTGTGTGTGTGTGTGTGTGTGTGTGGTGCTGGGGATTGAACCCAAGGCCGTGTGCTTGCGGGGGCGGGGGTGGGGGGGGAAGCACTCTACCAACTGAGCTATATCCCCAGTCCTAAAAGTATATGATTTTTTGATGTAAAGTTTTTTGAGTTTTTTTTTTTTTTTTTTTACCCTGGATATTAATGCTCTGAGAAGCAGGTGGCAAAGATCCTCTCCCATTCTGTAGGTTCTCTCGTCATGCGCTCTTTTTTTTTTCTGTGCAGAAGCTTTTTAATTTGATGCCCCCTCACTTATTGATTTTTGGTTTAATTTCCTGCATTTTAAGAGTCTTGTTAAGTAAATTGGAAAAATAACTAAACAGACACTTCTCAAAAAGAAGAGATAAAAACAGCCAACAAACATGAACAAATGTTCAACATCTCTAGAAATTAGAGAAATGCAAATCAAAACTACCTTAAGATTTCATCTCACACCAGTCAGAAAGGCAATTATAAAGAATACAAATAACAATAAGCATTGGCAAGGATGTGGGGGAAAGGTACACTCATACATTTTTGGGACTAAAAACTAGTGTGACCACTCTGTAAAGCAGCATGGAGATTCTTCAAACTCTAGGAATGAAACCACCGTATGATCCAGCTACCCATTCCTCAGTATGTATCCTAAAGATCAAAAATCAGTATAGTGTAGAGATATAGCCAATCAATGTTTATAGTAACACAATTCACACTAGCCAAGATGTGGAACCAACCTAGGTACCCTTCAACAGATGTATGAATAAAGAAAATGTGATGCATACACACAATGGAGTATTACTCATCCATAAAGAAGAACGAACTATGGCATTTGCTGTTAAATGGATGGAACTAGAGACTATCATGCTAAGCAAAATCAGACCCCAAAAGTCAAAAGTCAAATGTTTTCTCTGACATGTGGAAGCTAGTCCAAAATAGGGTGTGGGGGAAAAAAAAACAGAGAAAGGGGAAAAAAAAGTGGTGTGTGTGTGAAATTCCATTAAAATATCTGTGGACTAGAAGAAGGGTTTGAGGGGGCAGGAGGAGGGGTGCAGGATAAGGTAAGAACAGTGGAATGATTCTGACCTAACTTTCTTATATACATGGATGAATATAACACAGTGAATCTCACCATCAAGTATATCTGCAAGACATTAACTAACTAAATAACTAACTAAATCAGTAAATAACAGAGAGATCAGTAGAGCGGAGGGAAGGGAAGACAGAGAGGGAGATGGGAGGGGAAAGGGGAAGGACTGGGGACTGAATTAGAACAAATTATCTTCCTTGTTTTTGTAAGTATGTCAAAATGAATCCTAATGTCATGTATAACTAAAAAGAATCAAAAGAAAAGAAAAATGTCTGTGATTTTTGCAACTTTATGATGATTACAATGGTGAGAACAGGAGTCATGTCTTGGATGATTTTTGCACCATCATCAGCCTCTAGCAGGATGCTGGAGACCTAGCAGTCATTAATAATGGTCAAAGCAATGACTCTGAGGCTACCGGTGAGTCATGTCATTATTTTTCATTTACATTGTGTTTTTCTAAAATTTTGAGGCCAAGAAAACATTGACTTTGACAGAGGAGGTCATATCTGTGCCATTTTGGCAAATCAGTCAGTGATATCAAAAAGGCTACTTAGCATTCTGCTGACAACTCTCCCTGCTGGGTGGAGACAAATAGACTTGTCCCCCACCTCAACGAGCACGTTTAGACAACCAGGGTTAGAGCTGCCACATCTGCTCTCTGAATAGTAGGCACAGTTCATGCCAAATCCTTTATTCAGTCTCAAGGGACAACAAATGTTTCTGAATTTCCACGTTTTGTGCAGGACAGGACCTGAAGGCCAGGTGACCTGGCAACTGCACAAGTTGTAGTGCAATTGTTTGCTTTTGTTTTCTCTTAAAAATCATCCGTTAGATTTGATTTTATGTCAGAAATGCACTGCCAGGTAGTTATAAGGGTGGGGGAGACTGGTGTGTCCACCAAAGGAATTGTCCCACGACTTCTAGCTATTTCTGCTATTTCTCTGAAATTCTACTTCAGTTGGCCTGGGTGAAAAGTCTGGATGGTAAAATGCAACAAGATAATCTTGAATGAGAACTTCAAGAATTTTAAGATGAAAAATCAGATGCCACCAAGAACGTTAAGTACCATCCATCAGTTTTGACTCTCTGCCTCCCTTTTGTTCTTTCCTTGGCAGGATCAGAATTCTAGGTCATAGAAGTTAGTGGAGTAGGGTTATAGAATTCTTTTTCTGTCGTTTGTTTGTTTTAATTTTTTTTAGCTGTTTATGGACCTTTATTTTACTTGTTTATACACAGTGCTAAGAATTGAACCCAGTGCCTCAGACATGCTAGGCAAGCGCTCTACCAATGAGCCCCAGCCTCAGCTCTATTCTAGAATTCTTTACTCTGAGCCACTGTGTTCTCTCAGCTGTCATAAAGACAGGGACCTTTCCTGTCTTTCAAAGGAACATGTCTCCTTCGTCTGAGTATCAAAATCAGGTCAACTTCACTGCTCCCCTCTCTCTTTAGTATGCTTCTCCATCATCCAGCACCCAGTTAAGATTTATCCAGAGCTCTCTGGTGATGTTAGGCCCTATAAAAGAAATTTATGTGTTCCATATGTTTGGTTACAGATGGGAAATGGGGATTCTGAAGGACGTGAAGGCGAAAATGTTTACATGTTGAACATCAGTTCTGAAGTTAGATAGCCTTAGTTTGAATCTTAGCTCTTTGTTAGCTCTGTGACCTCAAGTTAGTTACTTACACACTCTGGTCTTCTATTTCCGAAGCAACAAAACCTCCCTAGTGAGGCATAAACGTGTGTAATAAATTGGGACACCTAAAAGGGATTGACCTGTGTGTAACCTGTAGTCAGCACCTGGTATGGATCAACCATTATTTACTATCAGATACAAATATGGGAGCACAGAGTTTTTCCATCATCTCAAATTGTAAGAGCTTTTCGGCCATCCACACAACTCCCACAAGAATGGCAGAATTGTTAGTGAGAACTAAGCAGCCGGTTCTCTAGGATGGAGCAATTGAGACTTACCGGGATAAAAGTGTTGATGGAAAGAGTGAAAGCGTCATGGATTAATTTAAATAGCCCAGCCCTTTCTGACAGTCTCTGGACACTTCTACTTGTATTTTTCAAGTAAAAGCTGAATCAGCCACTCAAAGTACACTTATTATCAAAAGTACAACTGTCCAGTTTAGTGAAGGCAAAGTCATAGATCTCCTGGGTCTTAAGCCATTTCTGTGAAATATCTGTTCCTTAGCTTTTTACTACTTCCTCCTCCTCCTCCTCCTCCTCCTCCTCCTCCTCCTCCTCCTCCTCCTCCTCCTCCTCCTCCATTCTCTCTTTCTCTCTCTCATGCAGTCCTAACTCACTCTAACCAGGTGTAGTTAGAGGAAGTGGAAATTTCCAGCACTTAATATCTGTTCAATTTTGTGAGCCAACAAAGACCTTTGGAATTCTGGTGTCAAAAGCAAAGGGATGTGCTCTCAGTCATACTTTTATAGATTCCTGGAGAATGCTGCTTCCCATCTTCATCCCCTTCTAGGGAGATATGATCCAGAGAACCCTGCACAGAGACAAGTCTCATTCTCCACAATTAGCTCTGAAGTACCTTCAGGAAATTATTTTCTCAGCTCATCTCCCTGCATTCCCTGTTTTGGATCACGAGACAATCTGTTTAAATGTCTAATTACAGCCATCACTAAAGACACGGAGCAAATGCTGTCTTTGACTACCCGCCTTCCCAAGTTTTACAGTTCTTGCTAGGCTTGACAGTGATGAAGCCATTTAACAGTCCAGTGCAGGCGGATGTTAAAAAAAAAAAAAAGTTTAAAAAAGTGACCATATGCGGTTAAGTTTCCTAACTTTCAAATTTCACACTTAACGTTTGTCATTCTGCTGGGCACCTGTTTAAATTCTATTTTAAAATGTTAATGTATGTTGTTTAGAATAAAATAAAAAGAGAGAAAGAGAGAGTTCAGGTTAAGTCGACATTTTTAATCCACCAAAATCAAGGCAGAAAATGTTTTCCTTGACACCTGCTGTGAGAATACACTCACCCATTCTGTTATTGGAAGGAAAAAAAAACCATTTGGGGAGCAGATTTTGAAATCATGGGGGAGGGGGATGGTGGTCAGAGGCAGGGGCAGTCCTTGATGGTTATAGAAAGCAATCCTGTGCTTCTTCAACTATAAAGGCCAGGAAGTGATGACAGGTGTCAAGCTGAACTGCATCCCTCCCAGGGGTGTCAGTCAACATATCAATATAACTGCCCCATATTTCCCTCCTCAAAGGGTATCCACTTGCTAAAAATATAATTGTCCTATGTATGGCCATTAAAACCATATGGTTGCTATATGTAGTGCAGTGGTACCATCAAATGCTATTTTTCTAGTTCTATAGCATTTAGGAGTGCTTTGGGGGTACTGCAGAAGAAGAAAGGGGATTGCTGTCTTGAAGCTACTGCAAACCATGTCAATTCACCTGCACAAAACAGTGAGAATCAGATGTAAATTTGGGGCCTCATTTGAAATTAAACTTTACCTTGAAATGGGAGTCAGTAAGGGTCTAATATACCATGCCTGTGCTGTTGTTGTTGTTGTTTTTCCCCATCCCTTACCCAATTTTTTTAGATGAAGAGGGGATTTTATTTGGCATGAGATGGACAAACAAGAATTTAGCACTATTTTTCCACTCTAAAATTGCCTCTGGTAATACAAAAGTCCAGGATCAGAAAACTATGAGCACCCTGAGTTGGCTTTTTTTTTTTAAGAAGCATACTTTCTATGAATAATTAACAGCCATGTAGGTTGAAGCCTTTGTTTCTGCTTCGACTTTCTCATGGTTTTCCAAGCCCTATAGCAATCTGGATGGAGAAAGGATAGTTCAGATTTCCCTGGCTCCTTAATTCATCAACAAGAAGCAGATTCCCTTCCATTCACTTTCCAATATTTTGTACACATAAAGTCGCATACAGGATTTTTTTTTTTCAGGATTGTAGATTAGATTCTCTTTCATGCTGAATAAAAAGAAAGTTCTGAGGGAAACACTGTGATCAAACACAGCTGACAAGAATATACAAGTTTTATTCTTCCTCTTTCTTATTCAGTGATTTTTAAATGCTATAGACTTTGCTACTTATGCACAATTATGGAGGTTTTTTTTTTGTTTTTTTTTTTTTTTTTCCGGAATCAGTGATTGAACCCGGGGAACTTAGACACAGAGCCACTTCCCCAGCCCTTTTTATTATTTTTTTATTTTGAGGCAGGATCTTGTTAAGTTGTTTTTGGCTTCCCTAAGTTGCTGAGGCTGGCTTTGAACTTGCATTCCCCTGCCTTGACCTCTTGAGCCACTGGGATTATAGGCATGCACCACTATGCCCAGCTAAATATGGAGGTCTTTTTACCTGAGTATAAATATTAGCACAACAGTAGCGTCACGATATATATATATATATATATATATATATATATATATATATATATAAAGCTCTCTAATCCTGGACTCTGAGACTTTTCATTTATTCCATTTAGCTATTCGAATTATTACCTAACATTTATTGATCAACTACATGTCAAACACAGTGTCAGAGATTATACTATTACTCTAGATACATTAATTTGGTGCAAAAGACTTGCTGTCAGATCATGACTTTAAAAAATTACTGAATACTAAACCCTAGGGGTCCTGAAAAAGGGGTCCATGTTTATGTGCTGTGCATTAACTATGAGAAGCAAACACACCTGCATTGCTTCTTCCTGGAAGAAGAGATTCCCCCAAGGGATTGCTCAAGTGCCATCAAATCATGAAATTAGTTACATTTTCTGTTTTTTTTTCCTGTTCACTCACTTTCCTTTTCCAGTTTCTGTGATGTGGATATCTGCATTGTATAATAGCAAATAGTGGGTACTGGAATGAGTGTTGTGTTAGGTTTGCAATGTCAGTGCTAGGATAGATCTCAGAATAGAGATGGGGAAAGTTAGAAAGGAGTATGTTTGTGGGGTAGAGCAAGATTATGAGTTTAGTATAAGGCAAGCTGAGTTATTGAATAAGAAATTAAGATGTTAAAAAGACAATTGTTTATATGAGTCTACATATAGACTCATATAAAGTAGTGAGTCTATATAGGCTGGGATGCAGTTCTAAAAATGGGAGTCTTGTCAGCTCCACAGGGTCACTCTAGCATCCAGGGTGAGAAAGGCTCTGCCCTTTTGCCCTTTTGTCAATCACATCATCAGGTAACAGTGGAAGACAAAAAAAAAAAAGGCAGAAAAAAACACTGACTTTTAAGTGCATCTTATGCTTGTAAAATTTAATATCCTTTAAAAATATTTGTACATATTTTAGTTGTAGATAGACACAAAATATTTATTTATTTGTTTATTTATTTATATGTGGTGCTGAGGATCGAACCCAGTGCCTCATACATGCAAGGCAAGTGCTCTACCACTGAGCTCCAAATTTACTACCTTTAAAACTGACACTGCTTAGAATCCACTGGCCAAACTAATCACATAGCTTCAACATAACTGAAAGGGAACTGGGAAATTGAGGGAAGTACATGGGTTATTGGTGAGTATTCACTGGCACTAACTCAGAGAGAGAGGAGGGAATGCTGGAGTAGTCCACAAGTAAGTCAGAGGGCAGGAATCTAATGCGCGAGTAGAGGACTTGGCTCTAGAGGGGCCATTTATACACAAAGCAGAGCAAGTACAATAACAGAATCCTGCTGGTAGATGGTGGATGTGGCAGAGGCAATCCCACATCCTCTTCTGATGGCTTCATTTTTCCAAGTCAAGTCGGAAGCAAAGCCACTGACTGAATATGTCAACAAAGGAGCAGGTATTGGGAATTTAACCAAGAGGAGCAAGAGTGAGAGTCATCTAGGAGAGTAGGGGGTGAAGAGATGGTGGTAATGGAAGTCTGATGGCCTGATTGTGCCCAGGTTTAAGTGTTGTTTTCCATCCCCCAACTCTCTCATTTATACTTGGCTCCATGAAGCTGGGGTGGGGATTGAGCTAACTATGGCTCTGCTCTGCTGGCTACTCCTTGTTAGGAGGCCCTAGTGGAAGATCAGAAGCCTCGATGGGCGAGAAGGGCACTTTGTTCCTTTGCATTCTGCTTGATCCTCTTGCAATCAGTGTCACCCAAAAAAGCTGATTTACCTGGAAGCAGCAGCTCATCCTTGTCCTATGGTCCCATTTTGAGTTTGCAGTTTATTCTGCAGTCAGAACCAGGCTCATCACACCTCCTTGGAGCAGAGCAGCAGTTTGCTGTTTTCTGACCTCAAAGGTCCAGATCAGATGGCAGTTTCACATGGCCCTCTCTAGGCCATGACATCAGCATCAATCAAGCAGTGCCCCCTTCTCAAAGGCTGGGCTTCAGCCTCAAGGAGTTATGTCAACTCCCCCAAACCCACGAGTGGTAAATGTTTTCGGCAATCTTACTTCTACTATTTCAATGTTCTTTTTTGCATTTGAATTTTTAAATATCTGCTTCAAGTTTTTATATGAAGCATAAAATAGTATTAAAAAATGGGCTGTGCTCTCCTTGGAGCCTGTCTGATACAGTGGCTGTCTGAGTATCAGCAAAGGACAACCTGTGTAAGCCTTTGTTTTATTCTTGGTAAAGGAATTGGGAATACTTACTTTGGGGTCATTATGAGGATTTAATGAGAAGCTGTAGGTAAATTACTTTTCACAATGTACCACTCCTATGAACTTCTCAATAAATTCTAGTTATCATATTTTCAGTTTGCATAATTTGAAATCTTTCTCTGACATCCTATCCAATGCCCTCACTTCATTCTCAGTGCAAACTTCTCAATCACTTACTTTCTGGTGCTGTTAATTTTGTTGCTTTATGTCTGGTACATTTTTATCTCTTTTCCCTCCTGAACTATGAAATTCTATTTATCTTTGAATACCTAGCACAGGGACTTAGCAAAAAGTAGTATTCAATGAATTACTTTACCTAGAGTGACACACTCTTGTTTAGAACACCTTAATAATTATCAAAAAGATACTAAAGAATTTTAATTCTTTCATATGTTTTATTGTAAACACAGACACCTACATTTAGACTGGAGCCTTAGACTCACTCCACCCTGAGCAGCTGTTTCTGATTCAGTACAACTTCTTTTGTGCTGCCTGGTTTGGAAGCAAAGTTCACTTTTTTCACAATTAAATGGTGATAATGAAAGCTATGTCATAAGCTGTTGTAACCATTAGATAACTAATGTGGCCAGCACAGAGAGTGAACTGAGTGCAGGAAAACTTCTTTCTCTATGAAATATATCCCTGATCTTAGCCATGAACTCAGGGAGCTCATGCATAGTATCATGGGAGATCTGGGTTTATTACTTAAAAAGAAAGATTGATGGCCTTATTTGGAAAACCAAAAGATCAAAATATGCCATGGAAATTGTTCTGGTTTATATCAAAGGACCCTAAAATTAGATCTATTTTATTGAATGTGGAAGGAATTTTTAGAAATGAGTAGAAGATGGGAAAGATAGGTAGAAAGGAAAAGGAGTTTTTAAAGATGGGCATGGGTATGTGGGGAAGTTATAATTCAAATTTGTAGGGCCTGGCAATATTTGAAGGATGTTTGTAGTAAATTGCATTCAGAGATAATATTTATGAAATGCTTAGTGTAGTGCCTAGAATGCCAGGGAATCATCCCAGATAATAAGCTTAAATTGCTGCCTTGTCACTCAGAGAAAATAGGACAGAGAGGAATAGGGAAGAGAAGGGAGGGAGAAAAGGGTGCAGTGGAGAGAATGGTAAGGGGTTAGAAATAATAAAACCAATTCACAAGTCGTACGTACCCCTCCATGAAGGACCTTGACATAAGGGGATGAAAATGGAATGCCATGTGCATTTCCTTCACACTTGGCAAAGTCAAGTAGAAATCAGAGTCTATGAAATACTGGTGCCAATGTAGAGCAGAAACAAAGTCACTTCAAACTGCCCCTGCTTTTTCATGAACATATTTATTTAATGATTGCCTATTTTGTGCCAGAGCCTGTAGTAAACATGGGAATTCAGGAGTGATAATAACAACAGCTTATGTTCCAGTTAGGGTCATGGTCAAAAAACAAATACATATATAAATAAGGCATTTACAGATAATTCTAAGCAGGAAGAAGAAAATGGCACTAGATAACACAGTCACCAATGGGTATGGGATAGGGGGAGGCAAGAATATTTACTGTGGTTAACAGAGTTTCTTTTGAAAAGGTTGAGCTAAATGTTGTAAAGGAGTCAGCTACTAAAAGTGGAGAAGGAAAAGGAAGGACAGCATTGCTGAGCAGCATGGAGTGAGCTGAGTTGGAATGAAGAAAAGCCCTGTATGTTGCGGTTAAGAGCTACATCCTGGGGATCTAAACCAGCCCTTGCATATACTAGGCAAGAACTATATTACTGAGCTGCATCCCCAGTCCTTTTTACATTTATTTTGAAACAGAGTCTTACTAAGTTGCTCAGACTGTCCTCAAACTTGCAACCCTCCTGCCTCAGCCTCCAGAGCAGCTGGAACTATAGGCATGTGCCACCGTGCTTTGTAGAAGCTGCAATTTTATTGTAAATGCAAAGCTCTTGACTGCATGGAACCAGCTTGGTTTCCTGAGATTCTCTAAGTTTGTATTGTTCTGGAAAACACATTTTCAAATAAATTCATCAAAGATTTACCAAGCATTAGAAAACTTCTTGTAAAGAAATGCTTCATTTAGTATTTATTACTTATTTAATATTTGTTGTTGAAAATGCACAACAGAAAGCAGAGCACGCTACACAGGGAAACGGCCCACAGCCTGTGTCAGAATCATCAGGCCCGACTGATGTGGGCTGCTGTATGTCACATGCCTCTTTAGGAGGGGAATTAGCATCTGAGGAGGGCTTGGAGAATGTTGATGTTGAGGTGATTACAAGCCAAACCGTTTGGTGTAGTTGGAGGCCCCGCAGGTTTCCTGGGAGTGCTGATTACACAGGGCCAGATGGTCTTTTTGGATATGTGGTTCTCAGCCACACATCCAGCCAGCTCCAGGTTCCCTGCTCAACTGAGACTGACAGACTGCCCCCATCTCTTTCTGCACACCCACAAGCACTGTAACATCTCAGCACTTGGTGCATATTAAATAACCAAAATGGCAATAATGACTTGAGCTTGGCATATCCCTTCAAAAGTCTTGGGCAAGAGATAGGAGATAACTGAACTGGACTGCTGAAGGGAAAGAAGTATCCTATCCTGTCCTTGTTATAAATGATAAACACAACAGCAATATTTAAGTGACTTTCACAAAGCTTATAAGTAATAAAAATAAGAATCAAACCTAGATGTGTATCATTCCAAAATAGAGGCTCTAAAACTTTTTTCTCTGCTTCTTTTCTAGCCTGTTCCTCATGGTTGCTACATAAATGTCATGAAAAATAAGTTGGAGGGCATGAGAGAGCCTTCAACTCCCTCATTTGGCACCACAGAAGCAAAGTTCCTCATTAGTAGTAGAAGGTGAGATGAGGAGTTGAAGGCTGCAACGGACAGACTGAAAATAAAGAAGGAAATTTAATGCTAGATATTTTGCAAATGTCTCCTAACTCAGTACCCCAAGGAATAGCAAATTTTGCCTCATTTGAGAAAGCCAATTATACTAATAATCATGGTGATAATGATGGCCACATAGCTTCAGAGAAATTTCTTCCCAGCTGTTGAATAATACTCAAAATATTATCAAGGTTCATTAACTAAAAAATGGTAAGGGCAACTCCTACATGCTATATTCTAAGAAATTATTGGTCTTGTGTGTGCCTTGCTTTATTCTACTTAAAAATGGGAAATCAGAATTTTGTGCACCTCATTAGCTGTTGTTGAATTGGAAACTGAAACTACCCTTATTTGAGAATGTCAACATCTTTCACATTCTCTTTTGGATTATCAAGCAAAACAAGTAGAATGGGGAAATTAAAGCCTTCATACTCCATTTTCAGTCTCTGATTAGCACAGAGAGAAACCTGTAGAACACACATCTCACACACAAAAAAACACATCCAAGACTGTCACCAAAATGAAGATCATCTCAATAGACACAGGTATGATATTTGACAAAAATCAAACATCCTTGCATGGTAGAAGGTATTCCATGAACTACAAACAGTGGGTAGACTCCTCAACCTACTAGAGAACATCTATACCTAACATCATAGTTCATTGCATAAGACCAAAAGTTGTGTATTTTAGCTAGGGCAACTGGAAAGAGAAAGAATTTTAAAGACACTTAGATTAGAAAGGGAGAACTAAAACTATCTGTATTTGTCAATGATATGATCTCATATATAGAAACCCTAGGAAATAAATGAAATAACTACTAGGGATAATAAATGAGTTCAGTAAGTTTATAATATATAAAATCAATACACAATATTCAATAGTATTTCTACACAATGAACAATTCAAAAATGAAATTGTTTCTTAATATTTTTTAATAATTTTTATTTAATGAAAATGTTTTTTAATTTATAATAACATGAAAAAGAATAAAATAGAAATAAACAAACAAGGGTTAATAAGACTTGTACACCCCAAACTGGAAAACACTATGATAGAAATTAAGAAAGGACTCCTGACATTTTTTTTTTTTTTTTTTTGCTTTAGTGAATTATGGAAACTTACATTTACTTGTTTAGGAATTAATATTTGTATGGAACTTCAGTGTACTTTTCATTTTCAGCCTCAAAATCTGTAATAACTTTTTGCTTTTTGAGAGACCACACATTATCTACACTTAAGGTAATCAATTCTTTTTTCTTCTAACTTGGATATAACTGGTGTCAAAAGAATGGTAGCACCTCACTCACATGCTGATACTCCACACAATGCTCTGTTCCCTAAGATACCATGGAACACAGTATTAACACCTGTAGGGATGAGAAGGAGGCTTAGAGGTTCATCATGATTTCTCCCTATAGCCCTCTACCCCATGCATATATGTTACATTGTGACACCAGTAACTGAGACGTGCAAGAACAGCATTTTCTGGGATTGAAGCTATGCCGCTATAGCTTCACACCAGAGTTGTTTCTCTGGCTCAGGTTAAGGGAATGCCCAAGGGAACTGCACAGAAATACCTGTAAGGGATGCCTAAAGTGAAAGGGATGGAAATTCAAATATCTCATGTGAAACCAATTAGAGAGAGAAGATAATGATTAATGGATATAAGACGCATTGAACTAGCAGCTTGGCCTGCTCTCCTCATAAGGACACAAGCCCCACCGACTGAGCAGCCATCCTGCTTTCCTCATAAGGGCAAAAGTGCTATTGAACCGGCAGCCCCCCTTCTCTCCTTATAAGGTCACAAGTCCCATTGAACCAGTAGCCCACCCTCCTTTCCTCATAAAGACACCCGTCCACTGAAACAACAGCTTGCCCTACTCCCTTATGACCCCATCTTATGTAATTACATCATCATATTTAGACACTGAATTTTTAGGTACAACACCAAAAATACAAACAACAAAAGAAAAAACATAGACAACTTTTACTTCAACAAACTTAAAACATGTGTTGGTGAAAATGATACCACCAAGAACAAAGGCAAACCCATAGAGTGTGAGAAAAATATTTTCAAATCATCTATCTGTTAAAGGATTTTTAAATCTGGAATTTATAAAGAATTCTTATAACTTTAATAAAAAGACAAATAACCCAATTTTATGTTGGCAAAGGATCTGAATACACATCTCCAAACATTTACAGTTAGTCAATAAGACATGGAAAGATGCTGAGCATCAGTACTCATTAGGGAAATGAAAGTGAAAACCATGAGGAACCACCCAACACATGCTGATGGCTATAATAAAAAAGATAGACAATAACCTCATACATTGCTTGTGGGAATATAAAATGGTTCAAAAACAATTTGACAGTTCCCTAAAAGGTTAACCATAGAGTTACCCATAAAAGCCTGCAATTGTACTCCTATGTGTGTACCCAAGAAAAATAAAACCCACTTCCACTCAAATCCTTGAACACAAATGCTGCTTACTCACAGCAGCATTATTTATAGTAGCCAAGAATTAGAAACAACCTGAATGCCTATTAGCTGGTGAATGTCCATAAAATGTGCTGTATCTATATAATAGAATATTTTCACCAGCAAACAGAATAATGTACATGCAACAACATGGTGAATCTTGAAAACATTACAGTAGGTGAAAGAAGCTAGTCTCCAAAGACCATATGGTCTATGATTCCATTTAAAAATTAAAGGTCTAGAATAGGCAAATATATAGAAATAGAAAGTATATTAATATTTCTTTGGATGAAGGAAGAAGAGTTTTGGGTAGTGAAATGAGAATTTTACTATTTATAGATATTAAGTTTCTTTGGGGGGAGGGTGATGAAAATATTCAACAATTAGATTTTAGTGATGTTATTCAATTCTGTGAATCTAATAAAAACATTGGATTGGAAATTTGAAATAGTGAATATATAATATGACATATTTCATCAAAGCTATTAAGAAATTAAAAGTTCCTCAATGTTGCTATAGTTTGGCTCTTGACTGTCTCCCATAGGACCACGTGTTAAAGGCTTGGTCCCCAGGGTGGCATGATTGGGGAGGTGGTGAAACTTTCAGAAAATGGGGCCTAGTTTATGTAGACTTTTAGGAGAGGCACATGTGCTTGAAGGTCATTGTCACTGCTCCAATGCAAGGAAGGTCGTGGGGGGTTCTGGAGAAGCAGAGCTCAGTCTGTTTCTAGTTTTCATTAAAGGCAGGCTGCGGTCACTGAATGATTCTGATCCACCCAAGGGGCCAAGATCTGGGTTTGACCTTGTGCATCTCATATTAAAATTAAATTATTAGACTGTGATATCAGGAGCAGAGTACAGGTTATCCGGGTAGGTGAGAGGAGAAAACTTTCACAAAGTGAAGATTTTATTAATTGGAGGCTCGCCATATGGAAGGAAGTGTGGTGAGGGCCTATGACAGCTTAATGGAAGTTGCTGAAATATGGACGGCCTCCCACTTGGCAGAGCCTTTTAAGTGCAAAATGTCTAATAGGTGCAGAAAGCATTTCTAGAAGGTAGTGATGCTCCCATTTGTCAAAAGGCCTTCGCCAGTTGTATGCACCCAAGCAGAGAGATGCCCTGTGATTTCTTCTTGAACTCAGTTTGCTTTTTGTTCACTGACAGTCAACTGATGAAATATGTGTGGAACACGCTTTCCAATCCACTGTCCTCTGGAACACAAAGAGGCGATGTCCGGTGGAAGTTGAGCTGGGTTCTGGGGCCAGAGTGCCTGGGTGTGGATCCCAGGTCAGCTTTTGGCTGGTTGCCTGAACTTTCCCATTTGTATAATAGGTATGATCAGATTACCCACCTGGTAGTGTTGTACAGTTAACAAGGGTAAAGCGCCCAGAATAATTTCTTGCTCATTATTATTATGTCATTCTCCAGCTTAAAAGGCTTCATGTGATTTCTTGGTGCCCTTGGAACAAAATTTCACCTGCAAAATAGGCTGACCATGTTTTCCCTCATGATCCAACTCTCTGACCTCCTCATCTCCTCTCTTCCTTCCCTCTATCCTTCCTCTAGCTCCATTCCCCTTCATTCAAGTCCCAACTTTCTCCTTCAGGAACTTGGCATATGTTGTCTTCTTCCTGTAAGAGTCTCACCTTCATCCATGGAGAACAGGGCCAAATTCTCATGTAAGTCCTTATTTAAATGCCACAGAATTAGGCCAGGCTGAGACCTCCTATGTGGCACCCCCACAACATTCTGAACTTCCCTTTGTGGCACTAATCGCATTTCCAATCAAACATTTATTTCTGTATTTTTAAAATCATCTCCCCACTCTGTATACATGGTGAGTGCATGTCCAGGGATGACATTTAATAGACACGGAAGAAATATTGGCTAAATGAATGAAAGTCTGCGGAACATGGGACAATACTAGCATGGTTTGTTACACATCCCAGTAGCTGCTTCTGAACTTACCTTCTGACTAGATTCCATTGTCCTCCAAGTCAAAAGCTGATGGTTGAAACATTTGGAATCTGATACAAAGTCTGTAGAAAACATTTAGTTAAAAAAAAAAAAAAAAGAAAATAGGCTATTCTGTGATCTGCACAGCCACCCTGCCTGGTGAACCCCAGAGTCACTAGTGTAAGTATTACACAATACAAATGAACTCACCTGGAGATTGGTGCTTGGGAGGAGCTGTTACTCACAGTTAATCTGAGTGCTGGTAATGCCCAAGGTCATGAGTGCAGCTCCTGACCTGTCTGTGCTACATTTCAGATAAGCCATTCTGCCTGCTACTGCATGTCACCTGTCACTTTGTTTTGCTCCTTTGCACCAGTGCTGTCAAAGTGCTTTCTGATCAGAATTAGCCTATCTCACGTTACGACATATGTCAGGGTATCTTTCTACCATGAGAGAATCTCAGCTGCATTATGCAGCTTTAGCCAGGTCTATAGCTCTCCTGTATCAGACCTCCAGCCTGCCCTGTCCACTGCTGGTTTCTTGGAAGCCATGGCTTGAGCATCGCCACTCATATTCCTGGTCCAGTGGTATTAAAGCCATTCTTGCTTGACATGCAAATTACCATGATTTTAGTCTCTCTAGAAATAACACAGAGAAGTAGTTGAGAATGTGATCTTTGGGGTGGAAAGAACCTGAGTTCAATCCTGCTCCTGCTGTGTATTAACTATGTGGTTTTGATAAACTGAGTCAGTTTTTTTTTTCAGCTTTTAAGAGTAGCTTACAGTTGTCAGGAGAATTTAGTGAAGCAGTATATGATCAACACGGTGACTATTTCTATTACCACTGTTAGTACTATGACTCCTGCTAATAGTACTATACTTCAACTACTACTATTACGATTATGATGATTATTTCAGGTCACCCCTGAGCTGATTGAATTTCACCAGTCCACACCATCTATTGGCAGATGTCCAGAGACTGTTGTCCTACATTTAAAATTACCTGAAAATGTCCAAGTAGGCATTTCTGTACTTTTTAGGAAGCCTGTAGGCAATTCTTCATAATCTTCAAACTGGTGGAACAGCTGAGGTTCAAATAATGTTGAAGGGAAGAAGGGCAGATGAAAAGTGAGGACAGATAAAAGACTTGTAAATTGAAAGGTAGACTTGAGAATCACATGGAAGACCTTGCTATCCATTTTGCAAATTAGTTTGCTTTTTAATTTTCCAAAGAGCTGAGCTTTGATAACTGGAAATTCAGTAGGAAGCAAGTCTTTTGTGAATTTCTCATGCATACTGAATATTTATAATAATGAATTTCATAATATATCCAAAACACAGTGTAATATATCCCTATGTGCAAATAGCTAGGCTCTTTTGACAGGCTTTGATTTTTCAAAATTACTCTGGGTACTAGACAACTCTGCCCCTTGACTATTGGGAATGAGGGAGAACAAAGGCAGAGGCCCAGTGGGCTCTGTGAAGATGGTGCCTACCCCACATTATCTGGCGTCCTCCCCTGGGTGCTGGGTTGTGAACAGGCAGGACTTCAGGCTCAATTGTAGATCCAGATATCAGACCCAGGGCAGAGTCATATATGAAGCTTCCTCATTTCCCTTCTTTGGACTTGGGGCCCACTACCATGATTTTCACTTACAGATAAATTTCATGACAACAGTTTCAGCTTGAAACTTACATTTACCAATATCTACCACTACCTTAAGTAATTTACAGAGATGAGCTTACCATACTTGTAAATATGGGTGTGCCTGACAATATAGGCACATGCTAGTGTCTATATATCTATACACATGCAAATATAACACACATACATGAAGCATGGATACATGCATGTCTGTGTGTATAGACGTCCAATGTGGATAAATTTATACAGCTTTTGTACACTTTATAAATTTTATAACTTACAATATTTCTCAACCAGTTCAGGGAGGAGGGATTCCACAGACAGCCTCCTATGCCACGGCAACTAACCATTCAAATTTTATGTATATGACAATTTACATGTCTATGTAAATCATATTTATCACACTGTGATGATAACCTAATGCAAGTGTCAGAGGCCTCCCATCATCACTGAGGAGACTCAGGTGTCCACTTAACCCTGCTTCTCAGGCTTATCCCTTGGGGGTGTCTGTGCTGGGAGCAGAGACGAGACACACGTTTTCCACTCGTAGGGAACGTGGCACCTCTGAGGCTGCAATCTGTTCTCCGTGTACTTCTTTCTCCTGGCTTACTGGATTTTCCTGGCTATCAGGATTGTTTTCTGAACCCCAGCAGCCTTCTGTGGATTGATGCTTAGAAGCTTCCAGCATGCTGAATGTGAATCTGCTGTCTTTGCTCTTTTGACACCAGGCAAAGTCAACATGTTAGAGACCAGATGGCATCTGTTCAACCCCCGGCACTTAATGTAGCGTGGTATCCCAGTGTTGACCCAATGTAGTTAATGGGTGCTTTCCGAGATTTGTCTTTGGAAAGGAAAATGAAGCATTTGGGGAAAACATATTTGTAGAAGTATGAAAATCTGACCCAAGATTTTTTTTCTAGACTGACATAAAATATATGAATATTGTCATTTGAACAATATTAGTCATTTATTAAAAACATAAAATGTGTCATAGGGTGTATTTGGTTGTTTTATATGTGCTTGCAATCCTTAAATTACCGACTCTTTGCCAAGTTCTGTATGGTATTGCATTCTGGCTTCTGTTGACCTCTACAAATGTATCAGTTAGAAATTGTGGTTATACACTGAGTAAAAGAAAATACAATGAAACAGGCCAGAAAAGGAAGGGATCAACTTTTCTCACATAACAATTCTATGGAAATCAGAAGTCCAAGCAGTTGATCAAAACAATCATCTGATAATCCAAGTGCCTTCTTTTATCTATGCTACTTTTACTGTGGAGTTTTTGTCCTCATGACCACAAGATGGCTGCTGCATCTCCAGATACTGAGTCAGTGCTTCAGGCAGGAATAGGGACGCAGTATAAAGAGCAAAGGCAAGAGTTCATTGTTTGAGACTTTGATACTGCTTTTAATTTAGGGAAAAAGGCTCTCCACAAGGAACTATGCCTCATCTCATTGACCAGAGCTGTGTCACATGGTCATCCTTATCCAAGCTAATCTGCTCTTGCGCCAAACAGATCCAGGAAATCGTCAGGCAAGGTAGCAAGCTTTTTCCTCCCCAGCACATTTTTGCATCCATTGCGTTTCTGTTTAGAATGTTTCCTCTTGCCCCTTCCTGTACTTGGTGTCTTCATAGCTAAGCTCACACTGCGTGAAGTGGTAGCCTACCCAATAATCAGTTATCAGTGGGCGCAGCCTCCTGGTCTATCTCTGACTCTGTCCACCTTCCATAGTAGTCATTGAAGTCTCATCCGTAGTTGGATCATTCCAGGGTGTGGAGGTCACACAGAAAGCCAAGCTCCTTGATTGGTTTGCCACTTCCCCAGCAGCTAAGCTCCACTAAAGAGCCATTCCTTCAGTTGATCTCCCAGGGAGGCCCAAAGCCAGAGGGTTTGTGGTTCCTCTTGAGTCACTTTATCCTCAGTGAAGGGAAATCAGTTCCATTCTTCTGACCAGTAAGTGGGAAACCCTGTCCTTAGAATATATATTAACAAAGCTTTTTTGCTCAGAAATAAAGACGTTTTTCTGCTCAGTGAGAGCACCCCCTCTGGATTCAGTTAGTCATTTCCAGGCATAATTTCTAAATTGCAGTCAAATCTGCTTATATATTAATCTTGTTTAATGAGACTTTTATGGAACCATTGACCCAAGGCATTGGTACTCAAACATGACTCAGACATCAGCTGTGTCTCAAATCTGAAAGTTCTAATGTAAAGCATAGCGACTGCAATTAGGAATGCTTTACTTGAAATTTGCAAGAAAGCTGAATTTAAGTGTCCTTAGCCCCTCCCCCACACAACAATCCCTGGCTACGTGAGGTGATGGATATGCTAATTATCTTGAGTGTGGTAATAATCACTTCACAATGTCTAGTCTGTGCACATCAAAACATCTCATCCTCCCAGCTAAATATATACAGTTTTTTTTTTAAACTTGTCAAGTAAACCTCAGTAAAGCTGAAGAAAAAAAAAAATCAAAACATGGATCAGATCTCATTAGTTGTCTGTTTCATCCCCCTCAGCAATTCAAAATTTCTCCCTCCTGCATACTTGGTAGTTTTTTCAATCTCATTTTGAGAGCTCTGAATGTCTTTCCACTCCAGCTCTGGAAATTTCCCTGCACCCCAGTTAGAAATGGTTTGTTTTTCTTGTTATTGTTGTTACTCTTTGCTTCTAAGTCTGCCAGCCACATTCCTCTCTCCATTTCCAGCTGAATCTTTAGCATAATATATGTATTTTTTAAAGCACTCAATTTTTTAAGAACTTCAGATTTTTGTGTTTATTTTAGAATAAGAAGATCATGCTTCATTTAAAAAATTTGTTCCTCAACAACTTAGTGAATCATATATATTTTCCCATTGACTTGAAATGACACATGGATCACATTTTGTGTTTGGTGAAGGGAGGTATCAGGGATTAAACCCAGGGTCACTTTACCACTGAGCTACATTGCCAGCCCTTTTTATTTTTTTATTTTGAGATAGGGCCTCACTAAGTTGCTTAGGGCCTCATTAAGTTGCTGAAGTTGGCTTTGAACTTTCAATCCTCCTGCCTCATCCTCCTGACCTGTTGGGATTACACTGCACCTGGTTACATAATCACCTATTCAATTTCTATCTCATTTGATTCTATTTCTACACCCTCTTCAGTTTCATCAGAATTAATATTCTTGTGCAGTACAAGTACCATAGATTTGTAATCCATTTTATTAAGTGGAATAGCTAATTTTCCTCCTACTGTCGTGAGCCATCCATGGGCTGTGTGTGTGAGCTATATGCATTTGAGCATCTGAGGGGAGTGGCCTGGTGTGTGCTGATTGGGCTGTGCGAAAGAATGCCTTTCCTCTCACTCTGAGATCCCACATAGCACCTGAGATGGGTGTGACTTGTCAAGATGTCAATCAATCTGCTGACCACAAGACATCACCAAGCAAGACTCCACCCTTAGAAATCTTACCCCTTGCCTTATTGGGTGGAATATTCTATTGACTGCCTTGTCCCCAATAAATAGGGTGTGCTTGCTCTCTTGCTCTTTCCAGTACTGCCCAGTGTGGTGCCGATCCTTGGGGTCACTGAGCAGTCCCACTCTTGACCTTAGAAATTCATTTCGTATGTTGCATGGTTTCTTTGCCGTTTTCTTAGTCATTGCTGCATCCAGCTCCTTTGAACCCAGCACCTCTGCCAGCCCGGCCAGCTGGTGACATCCTACTTTTACAGAATTTTTCCACATGGTCTGCATTCATCCAACGACTATTTATTATTTATCACGTGCCTCACACACATCATTCTAGTCCCTGGAAATGCCATCATGAGCAAAAAGAAGAAATTATAAATACGGCGATACATGAGAAAGAAATTAAGACTTAGAGAAAACCAGAAAAAGGAAGGGGAGTGGGGCCTGAGGTCCGGGGAGGGTGAGTTTCAGGTGTGACATCACTCAAGTGGCATTTGAGAGGAGACTTCCAGGAGGTGAGGGGTGAGGGTTCAGGACAATGAGCGTTCTATGTTGAACAAATAGGAAGTGCAAAGTCCTTGTGGGGGTGGGTATGCAGCTTGTTTCCCAGAAATATGAGTCCAGGGAGACTAGAGAGAGGGCAGAGTATTGGGAGATAGTTCAACAGGCATAAGGCCCATGGTGCTGGATGTTGACGGTCATGATAATGATGGCGTCTCTTGCCCTGCATGCAGTGGGAAGCTAGGAGAAGGTTTGGAGCAACAGTTATAGTGACATGCTCTAACTTAGGGTTTTTTTTTGGGGGGGGGTGGGTTGGGGGAGCTGTACGGGAGATTGAACTCAGCTCAGGGGCACTCAACCACTAAACCACATCCCCAGCCCTATTTTGTTTAGAGACAGGGTCTCACTGAGTTGCTTAGCACCTGGCTTTTGAGGATTTTGCGGATGCTGGTTGAACTCACATTCCTCCTGTCTTAGCCTCCACAGCCACTGTGGTCACAGGCATGCACCACTGCACGGGCCTCTAACTTAGGTTTAAAAAGGAATTAACTGGCTGCCATTTTAAGAGTATACTGTCAGGTAACTGTAGGTGCAGGTACAAGGGACCAAGCTGAGAGACTAGTTGTAATTCCCGGGGAAAGATGATGTAATTTGGACCAGTAATGCAGTGGAGGTTATGAAAGGTAAACAGAATCCAAACACTTTTTGAATGTGACATTGGAAGTATTTCCTGACTAATTGGATATGGGATATGAGAAAAAATAAAGAAATATTTAAAAACTCTAAGGATTCTCTCTCTCTCTCTCTCTCTCTCTCTCTCTCTCTCTACCAATAGAGGTTGGAATTGCCATTAACTAAAGAAAAGGAAGACTACAGGTGGAGTGGCTTGGGGAAAATCAGCATCTTGTTTGGATACATGATTCTATGATGTCTTTGGATATCTGAATGGAGATACTAAGTAGGAATTGGATAGACGCCTCTGGAGTCTGAAGAGATGTCAGGGCTGGATTTATTACATTTAGGAGACTTCATATAAATGACACCTTAAAACATGAAACAGGCTTTTATGATTTTTACATCAAATATACAATGAAAATTTTATTTTTATTAAAATTAAATTGTTTATAAATTAAATTAAAGAGGGCTGGGGATGTGGCTCAAGCGGTAGCACGCTCGCCTGGCATGCGTGCGGCCCGGGTTCGATCCTCAGCACCACATACAAAGAAAGATGTTGTGTCCACCGAAAACTAAAAAATAAATATTTTTTAAAAATTCTCTCTCTCTCTCTCTCTTTAAAAAAAAATTAAAGGAAGTGTTGTCATTCTCCTATTGGAAAATAATCTGTATTGTCCAAGTGTCTGGTTATTCAAGTCTTCGTTTTAGTTTCTAATCTGACTTTTATGTCTTCTTCATAGAGCTATTGACAAGTCTTGTTAAATTTATTTCTAGGTATTTTATCACTTTTCATTACAAAATATGAACATTATATTCTTTGCATCAACAGCCTTCAGCAAATTTTTTTAGGGATCCACATAATAAATATTTTAGGCTTTAAAGGACACATAATGACTTTGTCATTGTATGGGGTGGGGAGGGAGCTCACATGGTGTGTATATTATAATTCATTTAGGATGTAGAAAACATTCTTGCTGGATTTGGGGCTCTAATTTGTCAATCCCTACTCTATTTGTTGTCTAATTAGAAAAGAGCTGGTGCTTTAAGTATATATGCATATATGTGATACATAAATAAATATATATTTGAATATATATGCATACATATGTTATATATTTGCAATATAAATATCAAAATTGGTAACATTAGTTAATTTTTAAAAATAATCTAATCAAATAGGCTGAGTTACTTTGAGTTTCCCAACATACAATCATATTATTTGAATAACTTTGTCCTTTTATTTCCAATTTTAAAATATCATATTTTTTCTTATCTAATGATGATGGCTACTATCTTCAAAAATCAGTTAAATAATAGTAGTGTGTTTTACCTGACTTAAATGAGATTTTTATAGAGTTTTAGAATTATTGCTGAATTTTGGCTCAGAATATGTATTGTAAAATTATTTTTAGAAAGTATTTGTGCCTATATTATTAATTTTTAATTTTAGAGATAAATATTAAAATTTCATAAAAAGTCTTATCAATATTTATGGTGAAACTTACATTTTTTTTCTTATTTGGTCTATTGAAATTTTTATTTAAATGGGTTTTGAAATGATGAGTGGAATGTGGTAGACAGAATAAGTGTCTATAAGGGCCAAGGAGGGCTCTTCGCCGAAGGAGTCTGATTGAGGAGTGCTGGTGGGAGCTGAAATCCTGCCTCCCTCTTCCGTTGGCACCATTCCCCTAGAACACAGTTTTCCCTCCTTAGCATGCATCAGATTTACTTGAGGGGCTTGTTATAGCACAGATTACCACTTTTGGATTCCGTGGATCTGAGTGGGACTGACAGAAGAAGAGCTATCTTTTTCTAATTTGCACAAAGGAACCCTAGTGGCTAATGGCTATCTTGGTAGACAAGCTTAAAATGTGAGCATCCTGTGCAGTGGGGACAATCTGAAAAAAGACACGGATATAAAACACTGTGCAAAATGGATGGTTTGTAGTCCAGCTTGTATAGACTGTGGGCTATCCACAAGATTCTATTAAGAACATTCAAAATATCAGTTTTAGTAAAACGATTAAATTGAAGACCAAATTTCAAGAGGTTCAAAGTGAATGATACACTAGAAATTAAGAGGAATAATTTGGGTAACAAGAGAAAATGAACAGGTAGAAAGAAGAGACTGTAATTACCAAAGGACAAACATGGAATAGACACTTGTAGAAAATAAAACAGGAAGTGATAAAAGTTTTTAAAAGAGTGTTATTAAGGAGTTGGGGTGTCATGGTTTGAATATGAGATGTGCCCCCAAAGTTCCTGTGTGAATTCAGAAATATTCAGAGGTGAAATGATTGGATGTTAGAGTCATCACCTAATCAGGACATCCTAGATTGAATGCACTAACTGAGTGATAACAACAGGTGTGTGGGGCGTGGCTTCAGGAGGTGGGTCACTGGGGTATGCCCTGGGAGGACTCATCTTCCTGCAGTCCCTTCTGACCTCTCTGCTTCTTGGCTGCCACAAATGGAGTGGTACTTTTCCACCATGACCTTCTTCCATGATATTCCACCTCACCTTGGGCCCAGAGCAATAGAGTCAGACCACCACGGACTGGACCTCTGAAACCGGGAGCCAAAGCAAACTTTCCCTGCTCTAAAGTTGTCCCTGTCGATCACTTTTGTCACAGCAATGGAAAGCTGACTAACTCAATGGGGCAGCCAGAAATACCCAGTCCCGTGGCCGGGTCTGCTTTGTTCATCGTGGAAACTGTGGCAAAGGGTTTGAGGCGTGTGTGCTTTGATTTGCTTCTTGATATGGCAAAGTGCAGAAGTAGAAAAATCTATGAGGAGTGATGCCAACACAGTTGGTGTCATTAATAGGTTCCTAGCTTCCTTCCTTTTCCTCTGGGGGAGGGAAAGAACTCCCTCAAGATACATAATCAGAAACATTGCTGTGATAACAAAAAGTAGTAGGAAAAACCAGACCTACTTGAAACTTTTTTAGGCTGCCAAATGAAGTCTCTTCTGCCTCTTCCAGCAGAAGATGCCATGAGGTAGGTCTTCTCCTTTCCCACCTTCCCCTCTGACACAAACCGTCCTTCTTTAGTTTACTCAATTGCTGGCCGAAAAGAAAGACCACAAATAGCTAGCTCAGGGTCAATACTTTGCACTGTCTTTGGCAGAAATTCTATAATGACCCAAGACATATGGGGGACAAAACATTCCATGCACGAAGGCCTCCTGGGAAGCTGAGATAGAAAGTAGACCTGAAAAAGTTACCAGGAACTTTCCTTTTCCATTGAACTCAAAACCCTAACAATAGATAAATTGGAAATTGCTGTAATTATAATTGGGAACAAAAGCAATCCCTCCAGAGTGAAGACTTGTGTCCACAGAGTGAGTTGGGGATTCGGGTTGGGCTGCCTATGTGCACATGTGTGTATTCTAGCCTTAAGTAAGTGCAGTGTGGGAGTTGAATTGGGCACGCTAAAGAATGAAACATTTAATTCATTTAGTACAAATCAGCATGTGATCTGGCTCCAAAGGGTCCATGAATTTTGAATAATGATTTTTTTCACATTCTCTGGTTCTTTTTTTTCCTCCAACAACCTGTAAAAGTGATGTCCTTAACTGCAATGAAAAGAACACTGGTCTAAAATGAGTTAAGACAAGCTCATTATTAATATTACCAATGTTAATAATGTTTAATACTAATTCATATTCACGTAGGACCTACCAAGTACCCATTACTTTGCATGCATCATCTCTAATATACCTGTCAGTATACTGTGGGGGTAGATACAGTGGTTCTCAGCTGTGGACTCTTGTACCCCCAGGTACAAGAGTCCACATTTGGCACTGTTAGGAGATATTTTGGATTGTCATAACTGGGGTGGAAGGGTGGGAGAGCATATTAGGGGGTAGTCAAAATTGCTTCTGAACATCCTACAATGCACAGAATGTTTCTTGCAGGCAATTACCTCCATCCAAGTGTGAAAAACACTGAAAAGGAGAAACCCTGCTCCACACCCCAGTGTACAGGTTAAACTGTGAAACCAAGACTCCAAGGGTTAAATCCAAACATGCAACCAATGTTGTTCAGGGCAGATTCAACATCAATTCAATTTTCTGGGCAATTTCCATTGTTCCTTTAGAGTACACTGGTTTCTAATGTACTGTGACCTTAAGTAAAGCATTCGACTTCTTGGTAGCTCTGTGTTCTTATCTCCGAAAATGAAGATAATACCATCTGCATGGCTCTTTTGAATATAGTGTTCACAATAATCAAAGTGTCACATATGCAAGTGACATAAAAAAACAAGATGTTAGACTCAAAGGCAAGCTCTATTCTTGCTTTCACAATGACCTTGACCAACTTTCTTAACCTTCCTGTGTCTCGATTTTCTCAGCTGTAAAATGGAGGGTGAATTAGTGTCTCTCAGGAAAAAGATTAAGTTAGATAATAATTATGGATTTAGGAAAGTGCCTGGAACATGCTAAATAAGTTATAGCTACTATTATCATCTTTTTTGTAAATGCCCTTATAAATAACTAATTAAGAAAAATCTTTAATGATTTCAGTTTTCCCAGAGTATGTTAAGTTAAAAATCCAGGTAAGTTCCCAAGCCCATACCCTAACCACTCTGTCAGTATCCTTTATTGTGATACTGTGAACAAATCTTTACCAATCCAAATTATCCAGTAGTGCAGACAATGGAAGAATTTCTCAGAAGGAAACAAACAACTACAGATTCCTTCCCCCACAAGCTGCAGAAGACTAAAAATGAAATTGAGAAAATGAAATCAAGGTTGAATTACCCGATACAGGGTTGAAAGACTGTATTTAGACAAGCTCCAGAGTGTACTCATTAAGAGCTACAAAATGTTTTCTTTAGGAAAGAAGAAGCCCCATGGCATTAATTATTGCAGAAGAGCCCCACAGGATTAAATCCTAAATGGACATGTGTATTGACCTTCAGGCAGTTCCTGTAGATTTTCATTAGCAGAACCCTCCTCTCAGAAGCTGGATAAAAAAGTTCTAAATTGATCTCTTTTAAAAGGTATAAGACCAATTTAATATAGAAATTTAATTCCAGGCTGTCTTTGATGCAATGAGAGGACCTACATGACTTTTAGGTCCTGGTTCCCAATGGAGTACTGGTCTTGCTATGAACTAAATATAAAGTCACTCCACTTTAGAAATTATTTTATTACTTCAGTTCTGTGCAGCCACACTGGCTGTGTTCTTCTCTCTGACCATTCCAGCAGAGAGTAAGAAAATCGTTAAGAAAATAAGGCCCACAGGCAAACATTCTCATCTGCCGTAAAACCAGGTTAAAAAAATAATAATCATTCATTCGAAGTAGTTATCAAGTACCTTTCCTGTGTGTCAGTCATTGTTTTAGGGACTGGAAATAAAATTGTGAAATACACAGGACCTTTGTCCTCTGATGAGGGGAGAGAGACAATACACAACTCAACAAATACATAAATATGACAATTTTGGAGAGTATTAAGCTCAGTGTAGAAATATTCTAAAGAACCACCAGGGAAGGGCTGGGAGCTGCAAGAAGAAGGTTTTGGGGGAAATGAACACCCAATCATGCTTTAAACTCATTGAGAAAATATTTGACAATCTGGAAATTGAAAACTGGTCATTGGAGATCTTGGATCCTTCCAGCATTTTAGTCTTTAATTCACCCTCCAGGTATCGCCCTTGTTCTCAAGATGGTTCAAGATGCATTCTAGCCATCACATCCAGGTTCCAAAGAGCAAGATGGCCAAGATGAAGACAAGGAAGCACCTCATCCCTTTGGAAGACTTCCCAGGGTTCTACGGAACACCAGCTGTTGCTATCTCTTCAGTCTGACTTAAGCCACTCAATCTTCTTCACCTGCAAGAAGATGCAAAATAGAGCCTTTGAATCAGGTAACAATGTACCCAATGAAAAACTGCACTTTTGTTAATTGAAAAGAGAAGGTAAATATTGGGTAGAAAACCAACAGCATCCACTATGAGGGTCACTTTAGAGGGTCACATGGTCATGATTGATTTTTAAGCAGAGAGAGTAACTGAGCTAAGGGCTAAGGAGGAGCAGAGGTGTGAGCAGCTTCAGGAAAAGCATGAGCAAGTGGTAAGAAGCAAAAGCCCTGGGGTGGGCCCAAGAATGGCATTTTGCAGAAGGGAGAAAAGATGGGTACCGGGTGTGAGTGAAGTGCTGTGAGTAGTCTAGGTGAGGCTGGAGGGGTTGGCATGGACATATTCAAAATGTCTTTTTGACTGCAAGTTATGGAAGATTTTGAACAAAGTAGTGACATGATCAGATTTGCAAGTTTGTAAGATGACTCTAGAGAGTCTGTGGACAATGGAGAATGGAGTGGGTGAGTGGATATTTAGAAAAAAATGTGCCTATTTCCCAAAACCCTCAAGCAGAAGGCATGAGAGGAAGGAAAGAGAGCACATCTATTGCTGTTCTGGATGTGTTCATTGGCCCTCCTAATCCGCCTCTGACTTCCTCTGCCCTTCCCTGACCTGCTGTACTGATAGCTTCCCTTGTTCTCTGGCTTTTCTGTGCATCAGATAAGGAGTAGGATGGGGGCTGGGACTCTAGCAGGAGATCACGGAAATCAACAGAGGGAGTTTGAGCTTTTTTTTTTTTTTTTTTGGTTTGGTTTTTTACCTCTCTCCCTGCTGGGGTGCCATGGATTGACTGGGTCTGTCTACTCTACCCAGTTCCTACTGAGTGGTCTTTCCACATCTGCTCTCAAAACTGGTAATGACCTGTCATGGTTCAAGGCTAGGAGCAATGATTGCTCCCTGCTGTTGCCAGCCCTGTTACAGCTATGGTTCAAATATGAATAATGTCCCTGAAGATCCCTGTGTTAAAGGCTTGGTCCCCAGGGTGATGCTAATGAGAGGTGCCTTGATCCTATTGGGCCTCACAGGAGATTTTTAGGTCATTGCGGGCATGAGCTTGAAGGGGATAAGAGAACCCTGGTCTCAGTCTTCTTTTCTGCTTCCTGCCTCATGATGTGAGTGGTTTGCTCTGCCATAGGCTTCCATCATAATTTACTGACCTCATCCAAGGCCCAAATAAGTGGATCCATCCCATAGTTGACTGGAACCTCCAGAATCATGAACTACATAAACCTTTTCTCTGTATAAGTTAGTGGTCTCAGGTGCTTTTTTATAGTAATGCAAAGCTGACTAATAGAAGTTTCCTAAACTTTACTTTCACATTTTGTAAAGAGTCCAACAATTAGACATTCTGAATATGCTGAATATTTACTTCCTGGACAAAGGTGGTATAGATGCCTGCAAAGAGTTGGGTACTACACAATATCTCATTTAATCTCCAAAACAAAGTTGCAGAGTAAGAATTATAATCGTTGCCTTAAACATGAAAATATTTACTACTTAAATGCTAATTAACCTAAAAGGTGGCAGCAGGAAGCAGGTAGTTTGACATTCCATCCTGAGACCTGTAATTCTCTGTATTCTAAACTACAAAATATGACTTCAGCATTTTTTCTTTTTTTTTCCATTTCAGTGTTCAAAGTCTATTTTCTCTCTCTCTCTCTCTCTCTCTCTCTCTCTCTCTCTCTCTCTCTCTCTCTCTCTCTCCTTCCCTCCCTCTTTTTTCCCCTTCCTTTGTTATACACATTACATATGTGCATTTGAGGAACTCCTCTTGTCAATGTTTTTATGGATAGTCTGTGAAAACGAAGGTACAGAGAAGGCCATTTCTTACCCACCAGAGGTACATAAGAGCAGTAAAGAAAATAAAATTCAATTCTTGCAAGTGACAAGCACAGATAATAGATACTAGCAAAGCAGGAATTTGAGAGTGGGTTGTAAATCAAAACAACACAATACACAATCAAATAGATAGGGAATAGGAGCGATAAAGGCACTTTTCATCTATATATTTATCCACTCTCAGCAAAAGGCACTGGCTCTGGAGAATTTGAGCTCCTAGAAATGCCAAATCTCATTGCTGAGCAAGACTGGATGTTGACATGTTATTTCACACACAGCCTTCAAGCTGCCACTCTGGCCTTTGTGGCAGAATCTAGCAACCCCCTGGGGAGGCTGTGATGGAGGGGGCACACACTTTCCACGGTGGTAAGGAGGACAGGGTCCAGCCGTGGAAGCATGCACCAGAGTAGAGGTTGACAGATGTGTTGACAGATGTCTTGACAGTAAAAGGTTGGAATGTTCCTTCCCTGAAATATCATCAGAAGCTGGATGGCACCGTTATACCATAAGAGCGATGATGCTTTTTAAGATTTATAAAGCCTCCTTTGTTCTGAAGGAGTTAGAGAGAGGGGAAACCACAGAAAGCATTGGGAACTTTGCTCATGTGGTGTGAATTGCCCTGGTGTCATGACGGTTTGTGGAGTCTGGAGAATATAACAGGCTTGTGCAGGCCTATCTTGCTTCCAAATTAATGTTTTCCTGGTTCTAAAAATATGGTATCAGTGAAGTATATGGTGCTGAATTCAGGCACATGAACCATGACATTATTTTGTTTTCCTAAATTGATTAAATTTAGTTCTTGGTGCCCACAGAGCCATGAAGGGGCAGCCAATGTCTGGTTTGGCTGAGGAGCTCTTCTTTTCACCTTGGTTGGTCTGTGTCCCAAATGACTTATGCATCCCAGTGACTGTGAGCCAGGGCGGGTGAGCTGCCCTGTATTGAGGTTGTCATTCCTCGTACTCTTTGCCCAGGGCTTCATTCAGCTGCACTACCTGGTGCTAAACTGGGACACAAAGCATCTGCCCATGGCTCCCAGGGGCACTGTTCTTGGTGTTTGCCTCCCACCCCAACCCCTTTGAAGCCCAGGCATGATTCCATCTATCAAAAGTACTTTTAGGCCTGAGCTTAGCCTCCTCCACACCTTGCACTTTGCTCTCCCTTGACAGGTCTCTACCACCAGTCGGCCAACTGCATGAGACCTACCTAAAGCCAGATCTCGCCAAGGACCTATTTATTTACGACCTATAACAACAACAACAAAAAAGTCTTTACATGTTTAAATAGTAACATTTTAAAATAATTACAGAGATACTTATATGATATCCTTTACTTTTCTTGGCTAAAATACTTAGTATATGACCCTTTAAGAAAAGTTTGCCAATTCCTCCTCTAAGTTTCCACACAAAAGTGTCCAGACAGCTCTGGTTCAGACCCTGACAGGGAACAGTCATAACAGCCCCACAGTAACCAGAGACAAATTGTCAGTCAATTGTGAGGAAATGGGGCAAGGAGGGAAATTGCACTTTGGTAATCTTCTAAGATATTGTTGCAATGTGAGAAAACAGAATTGAATATCTCAACAAAGTATCTTGGCATGGAAAATCTAAACATTTTCTAAGGAGAGGAATTAATTTTCATTTCATCCCTAGACGTGAAGCTAATTTTATTGCTGTAAAAAAAAGAAAGAAAGAAAGAAAAGGAAAAAAAGAAAGAAAATCTGTCTTTTTTTTTTTTCACATCTGACTGAGGGTGGAGGGGTACTTTGTCCACTGACTGGTCATGACTCTTCCTCAGGCTCTGAAGACTTTATTTTCCTGATAGCAGGGGAGTCCAGGAATACCAAGACTCAGTACCAACAGCTTTGCTCATGAAATACCTCTGATATTTTACCACTGGCATAATAACAAATTGCTTTGATCCTTATGGTTTTGTTTAAATCAGTTTTATTAACTTATAACTTACATTCAATAAAATATACTTCTCTTAAGTATTCACTAGGAGTTTTGACAAATGTGTGCACCATACAACTACACTTAAGTCACAGGACCTTTCTATCACTCCAAAAAGTTCTACGGTACCACTTTGCAGTGTGTCTGTCCATTCTAGAGGATGAATATATTTCTGGAACAGGAAACTACTGATTTGCTTCCTGCTACCCTGCACTGGTTTCCATTGCTATAGAATTTCATACAACCCAGTGACCTTGAGCAAGGGCCAGCAAACTTCCCTGCCTCAGGGCTGTCATTTTGAGTGCACTTCAGCACCAAGGATGAAAATAAAAGGAGAGTGGTCTGGTGGTCTTGTGCAGTGATCTCTGTTGATGGTAGACACCTATCATGTAAATGGTAAGGATACTATAAATATTCTTTTAGCCTAGCTTCTTTTGCTCAAAAATAAATTATTTTTTGAATTCATCCATGCTGTGATTACCCATCCATGTTATTTTATGTATCTTGATTTGCTCATTTAGTTGGGCCATTCTGAATAAAGCTGCCATAGACATTTGAATACAAATTTTTGTGTAGACATAATATGCTTCTGTCTCTTCAGTAAAGACGTAATAGGTATAGAATTGTTGAATCATGTGGTAAGTACATGTTCAGTGATATAAGATGCGGCAGCACAGAAGATGACAGTATTTCCTGGTGGATGGGATTTTTTTAGCACAAACGGCTTTTTCTTCATTTGCTTCCATATTAAAAAGTGGACCAACTTGTCCCTAATCACAGGGCCAAGAAGGTTGATGGATCATCCTGGTTTTCTTCTAGATTGGTTCTTTGGGTTCCAGAAAATCATGACAAGTTCTGGTTTAGTATTCACTTATCCAAAAGATATATTTTTTTTCTCTTTAGCTTGTGTTTCTTATTAACCATTCTGTGTGTGCCAGCATGCCTCTACCTCCAAGCCAGTGTTTCTAAACCATATTTATCCAGATGCTCCAAGGATGAATCTACAGTTGGTTTCCTGCCATTTCCCATCAGCTGAAATTATTTTGCTGAACATGACTTTATGCAATTTGTATCATGAAACCCCTGGATATTTTGAGTGTGTTTTTTCAAACCTACCCCACCCCATCTAACCTTGAGGGTCACTGCTTGGAGCCATTGTTCTCACCTTGCCATCTCACACATCTCATTGGAAACATTCCACAATTCTGAAAGGGCATGAGGACCCAATTTGAGAACCTGTGAGAAAAATTTGAGCACAGGGTTGGTCTTCACCAGGGTCATGTGGATAGAGGCAGCAGGGCAAGAGGCAAACATATGGCAACACTTAGATAAGATGGTTCCAGATTACCCTGAACAACTGTGTATCACTGGATTTAGATTCCAGCAAAATTAAAATATAAGATGTAAAACATTAGCATAGAAAACTTATATCCCAAATTTGTCCCAAGAAATCCCAAGAGTATATCTGAAAGGAGCCAAATTTTGAGAAACACTGTCCTAAATAACACACACACACACACACACACACACACACACACACACAAGTTGGAAATTTAAGACTCCCTTACTGTGAAGTTTGTCTCTAGAATTGCAAGATTGTTAATTTCCTTCTGTGGTAACTAGTGGTAATGGTTAATTTCTTTTCTAATAAAGATATACACACAGCTAAAAAAAAAAAAAAAAAGATGCTAATGTTTCCAGAGTGATAGTCCCATTTTATAATTCTGTCAGCAACATTTGAGAATTCTCATTGACATGTATAATGGGATCTCAATTTGAATTTAATTAATCTTTCACTGATGACCAATGATATTGAGCATCTTTCACGTGCTTATCTTTCATCTTCTTTGTTCAATCTCTTCAAATCTTGTGACCATTTTTGTCAGATTACTATTGAGATGCGGGAGTTCTGTAGGGGCTCTGGCTACAGTCATTTGTCATATATATGCATTGAAAACATGTTCTCCTAGTCAATGTCTCATATTTCCATTTTCTTAATGCTGACTTCCAAAGTGTAGCAGTTTTTAAGTCCAATTTATCAGGGTTTTTTTCTTTTATGGTTTGTGCTTTCGGTGTTTTAGCCAAGAAAACTTTGCCTATCCTAACTTTGCAAAGGTTGCTCCTTCTGTTTTAATCTTTGTATTTTCAGGAATTGGTAGCATTTTACTTCCCTACATCTTATGTTTGTTCTATAGTTAATATTCTGATCATTTTCTGATATGAGGGGCATAAGGTTATTACCTCTCTCTCTTTTCTTCTCTCTCCTCCCTCTTTCATTTCTTTTCTTTCTTCCACAATACTTTGAAGAACTAAATATAGGTTTGAAAAACCGATACTACAAACATTCACTGCATAAATATGAAAAATTAATAAAACATGACATTCTTAAATAGGTAAACAAGAATGCAAAACACACAGCGACATGAAATCTCTATGTTGCAGAAAAAGAGAAGAAAATAAAAACTAACATGATATATAACTAGCATGATACAGTTATGACTGAGGGTTGTTTCAGTAACCTATGTTTTTAGGTGTTGGGAGGCAAAGTAAGAGGCCTGAGATACACATAAATCTAGGAGTTGAAGTTAAGACCATTGCATAATTCTGGGACCATTGAACTGAACCTGTTGTGAAAGATTATATTTGAAAAAAAATCTATGTATTGAAAGAGGTAGATGGCAAAGGATATTGTCTGTCTAGGCTGGTTGCATGACAGAAAAAAAAGAATTACACACTGCAGATTTATGTCTCATTCAGGTTTGTATTTTGAGCTTACACCACCCATGTAGGATGGAACCCCAACCTAAAACTTCCACACAAACATTGGCCTCCAGCAATGGCTGTCATAAACAAATTCAAACTAACACTTAAAAAATATTCTAAACTCTGGGTCTCATAAATTAGTCAAGTCAAACAACAATAACAACAAAAGATGTAAGCTAAAGATGAAATTATTTTAAGACAGCATCTGAGCAAACAATTTAAATGAATTAGTGTCAATTCACACTACAACAGCAGAATCTGTGCCATAAAAACTTGAGGTATTAAATGAAAGTTTAAAAAGGAGCATAAAATGATTGTAGTCAGGACAAATAAGAGTCAAAGAAAGGAATAAAAGCTGTCAAATACACACCCAACATTACTTGAAGAGAATAAGAAGATTTGGAAAAATAAATGAAACTTTGAGAAACATAGAAAAATATGTATAATCACTGGGCCTAAAAGCTCAGTAGATATGCATAACATCAAGTAAACACATTTAAAGGAAATGAATGAACAGAAACATGTATTTGAGAAAAAAACAATAGTGCATCATGAATGGTAAGATTCAAACCAAAGAAAAGCAGTATTTAGAAACAAAGTAGAGAGACTGAGAATTTCCAATCATACATCTAATCGAAATTCTAAATGGAGTCACTAGAGAGAATTTGACAGTGAGAATATTCCTAACAGATAATAGCTGCTAATTTTTCAAAATTAAGCAAGGAAAGGAATCTTCCAATTCAAAAGTAGAGCAGAACTGAAGAATAACAAGTAGAAATATTTTAAAGTCATAAAGAATAATAAATAACATTTGGTAGACAAAAGTAAGCACACCAAAATGAAACTTCTTAACAGCAATAACAGAGGTTAAAAGACCTTTGATGTGGAGGGAAAATGATTGATAACTTACTTAGTGGAAACCATATAAAGTGGCTGAACTACATGAAATTGCTACAAAATGGCAATTGCATGTAGTTTAGCCACACAACAGATTCTGTTTGGACAAATTCTTCACTCAATAACAAAAGTAAAATCATGACATTTTCAGAAAGCAAAACTTTGCCTTTCACACAAGGATTCTTTTTTTTTTTTTTTTTTTTAGTACCAGGAATTAAATTCAGGGATACTTAGCCACATCCCCAGGCCTAGTCTGTATTTTTTATTTAGAGACAGGGTCTCCCTGAGTTGCTTAATGCCTCACTTTTGCTGAGGCTGTCTTTGAATTCGCAATCCTTCTGTCTCGGCCTACCTTATAGGCATGCACCACCATGCTTGGCCACCCAAGGATTCTGGATGAAATAATGCACTTCAGGAATAGGAGGAATGAAGGCAGAGGATAAAGACAAATGCAAATTAGTTGAGCAGCAAATAATTTAACATGGCTGGACTGAGATCTAAACAAACATTGGTTTCATTAAGCCCTCAAAAACAATGACTAATCAGATTACATAAAACCAAGGGATAACTAAAACAATAAACATCCATTATCTGAAAGTAAAAGAGGAAAACATTCAGTTACAAACACTCTAAGAACCACATACAGTTTAGAAGAAGGATCAAGATGGTGTTTCCTTTTATATTTTGGTTACACATAAAAGACTGTTAAAAATGTAATAGTAATCTTTGAAGAATAGAACTCAAATACATAATGTTGAATAAAGGAGAAAAGTAAAATAAATTGAATTAATACTTTAGAAGGCAAAAAGGAGAATAAAAGAAATAAAAAGAAAAATGCCATTAAACTGAAAGCAAAAAAAAAAAAAAAAGATAAAAAATCCAAATATACAAATATACAGCAAATATTTAAAGTAACTTTATTTGTCATAACCATGAATGGGAAGTATCATGAAGACCCATTTACAGGTAGATCAATAAAGAAAGTGGTACATCCAGACAGCACGGTCCTCAGGAATAAGTAGAGTGTTGATTATTGATGCTTCATCAACGTGAAGAATTCCCAAATGATTGGGCATAATAACCCCAAGCCTTCACATGACAAGTGGAAAAAGCCAAAGAGAATACATACTTTATGATTTCATCTATAAAAATTTCTACAAAATGCAAATGAATGTCAAGTGACAGAAAGCAGGGAGGGGTTGGCTTAGGGGGATAATGATATGCTCATCAAATTCATTATGGCAATAGTAAAGGGTTGATATGTGGCAGATATTATCCAATTGTACAGTTTAAAAATGAGCAGTTTACATGGCAATAAAGATATTTCTAAAAAATCGGTGTCTATCATAGTCCTAGATGTCCTACTCAAGAAACTCATAGATTAAGAATCAGTAAACTCTGGTCTCTGAACAAACTACCAGTTTTTGTATATAGTCTTTTGTTGTAACATCCATAACCATTCAACTATGTTTTGATGATTTTTACTTTCATGCTACAATGGCAGAATTGAATAGCTGTGACAAAGGCCACCTGGGACAAACATCTAAAAGGTTAGGCCTCTGACCCTTTGAGGAAAAAGTCTGATGATGCAAGATCAAGTTAGGTTGGAAGTGAAAATGGACAAAGGTCCACAGTTACTGCATCATTTGAGGAAGAACTAGAAGAGAGGAGTTTGGAGACTCCAAATTTAAGGAAAGGAGAAGGAGATGGAATTCCCTGATTTGATTAGTGCGTGCTATGTACATGATTTGAAATATCAGACTGTACCCCACACATATGAACAATTATTACGTTAATCAAAAATGAAAAGCACTAATTTTTTTAAAAAAAAACTAGAGTGACTATATTAATATGTAGTAGACAAAGTTGACTAGAGTTACTGAATGAAGAGAGAGAAAGAGGTATGATGACAGAAGACCTCATTAACCAATCCTAAATAGTTTCTGCACTTAACAACAATGCTTCAAAAGACCTGCAGCCAAAACCAACAAAACTGAAAGGAAAGCGACAAATCCCAAAATACAGTTGGCTATTTCAACACTCCTCCCCGTAATTGATATAACTAGCAGACAGAAAACAAAATATTTTCTTAAAATATTTGATAAATCATTTCCAAGAATGTTTGATATATATATAGGTTTCTCTTGATATCATATTCTCTGAAGTAGAACATATGTACATTAAACATATGTCAGACAGTCTGATTTATATTTAATTTCTTATTCCATTATAAGCCAATATAAGTGCTTTTTTGTATTATAATATCTGAATTTTCTGATTATAGAAATAAAGCAATTATGTAGCAGTAGCTGGGCTTCCAGAAAGTAACAGATACATAAGTGGAATATTTTGAGAATTGCACAATGATGAGAAAAAATTAACTTGGGTTTTTTTTGGGGGGGGTATATTTGTTTCAGTTTTCCTTTGTTTTCAGTATGTGTTATTATTTCAGTTAAGATTTTACTTAAATCTTCCATTTGTAGCAGTGTAATGGAAATTAGAACCAGAAAACTCTCTAGGAACAAAACACCCTTAAACACTGGGAAAATAGATTTTTAAAGTACAAAGTGGAGCTGATAAGAAAAGAGGAAATCTTCCAGAGCTGCCAAGAAGAAGCTGCAAATTCAACAGTTGCCCTTGGGACAGGTCTGCTGGTTCAAGTGGACAAAATTCAGTAGTCACGCAGGGGCCAGAGGTATAATAGCCCTAAGCCTTCACATGACAATGAGTTGGGGTTGTACCTCAAAACACTGCAGCCTGTCTGCAAGGGTTTGACTAGAAATGACTCATCCACTATCAGGAGAAGAAGATCCCAGAGCTTTTACATTTTTACCTGGAATTTGGGTGGAAGAGGAATACATCTGAGTACATTTGCAGTTGGCAATGATGCTTGGGGTTTGACTTTCCACTACCTGTATTTTCTAATATCACTCAAATAGATATTAACAATAGAACAGCTTCAGGTTAGTAAAACTGGTACATTGAGTGGAAACAAACACTGAATCTATTTCTTTCTTTTTTTTATTATGTCTTTTTAAAAATATCTTTATTTATTTACATGGTGCTGAGGATCGAACCCAGGACCTCGAATGTGTTAGGCGAGCGCTTTACTGCTAAGCCACAACCCAGCCCCTGAATCTATTTCTTAAGACACACACCTTAAATCCAGACCTGCCAGGGTTTCTGCTCCTGAAGTGTGCTCACAGGTCCAAGTTAAATCTCCAATGCAAAGCAGCAGGCAAATAAATTAAGCCACTGGCCAGTCTCCCTAAAGCCTCAGAAAATACTTGCTCAAACTGTTAGAATATTCTCTTGCATGGACTATTAGCACATTTCATAGTTAATTTAACTTGAACATTATTTATTTCTTTAAACTATGGCCTTCTGCTTCATAAAAGCCACTGCTATTTGTCACAATATAATAGTGTTCTGAATTTACAAAAGAAATGTGTGGACTTCACAGTCATTTATTTCCAGTATTGGGACTTGCTCAATAATTTTACACATAGTTCTCTCTTTCCTAATATTTTTAGAGATCTCAAATTCTTTTATATTTTTCTTGTTCTTGAGGTATAATAGACATAAACAATATCACATATAACTTGAAAAAAACATTTTAAATTTAGAGATAAGTGCTAATTTGTGCTAAAGCAGGAACTAAAATTTAATGTTTTTTATATTAGGGTTTAATGGTTTTTAGCACATGTCAAATGTATATGTGGGTATATGTATGTTTAAAAATGCCTACAACAGGCTAGATTTTTTTTAAAGGAAGTATCTAAAAACAAAATCGGCCAAGAAAATTTTATCATATTATTTTCATTTTATACAGCAATCGAAATTTGAGATTTTTTAGTTTAATAGCCATTTTCTTTTGCAAGCCCAGTTTGTAAGATATTAGTAGGCTGGGCTCATTTATCTTCTGTGTGAATCATGAAATGATTGGTGCAGCTTGGTAATGACCCTGTTTATTTTATATTAAGCATTTAACATCACCTGCATTTTAAGTGAACTTAGGATTGTTTTATAACAGATTGCTCTTTCCAGTGCTGCTCTAATTGTGATTTGTACGCAGTCTACTGCTCTCACAACTAGTGTGAATTCAGTAGTTTCAAGGACTTCATGCATTATGTGCTGTGGACATAAAGGATCTTGGCTCAGGTGTGTTTCTGGAAACCATGTGGATATACAGGAAAAGGAATCTGACTAAATCTACCAAAGTCTCCCTACCCAAGTCAGAATTGTGGTTTAGAATGACCCGCTGCTGAAGGAAAGAAGGAGGGAAGGGAGGAAGAAAGAGAGAGAAAAGACAAGACTAGAAACACTCCAGCTTTGCACATGTAGATCAGAAGTCCCAGGGATGCTTGGAGAACTGGTGGGAGTAACTATGAAATTTCTTTTCAGGATCTACTTTGGGATTTTCCAATCTGAACTTTGGATAGTCCTAGAACTGGAAGAACTGAAGGGGTATAAATAAGAGAGTATGTGGCCTAGGCCTTCAAATTCTGAAATTTTTAAAAAGAGATTTCAGTAATTTCATGGTCCCAGGATTCACCCAAGGTGACTTCATCAGGGCAGTAGTACTAGCATTGGCCCAGGCTGAATTGTTGGACAAATGATGTGTGACTTCTGATTCCTGGAACATTGTATTTCAAGGGCTCTCCTCCATGAAATCATAACCAAGGGGCAGACAACTGACCAACAATGAAGAGAATCATGGAGCTGCTATGAGGTTTGTGGGGTGTTCAGTTTCTGTCTGAACATGTATCTTGGAGGATTAACACGAAAGTTAGGGTTGGGGGGGTGATGATAGGCTGAGACCTGGAGGAGTAGAGTGTAGCCAGGTGAAACGAAGGGGAAGGGTGCTCCAGGTGGCTGGCTGGCTAAGGGAGATAACCGGGGGCATGTTTAGGAGAGGGAGAGTAGTCCTTGCTCAGCATGCACTGGAACACCCTGGCATCTCCATGAGAAATGCTGGGCAGCTGCTATTTTCAAAAAGACTTTCTTTTTAACTAACCGATATTGGCAAACCAAAGTGAACAGGTGGCTTTGGAGCCTGGCACTTTTAAGATGTGTTTAAGAATAAGTTCTTTCCAGAAGATTGTGACAACATGACTAGTGTGAAACATTTCTGCAGGGTGCATTTTATCTAAGTGGTTGAAATTTTAAGTTCTATACTTTAAGGTGACTAATCCCCTACAGTGGCAGAGTCGGTTGAGATATGACCTTCCTGTGTGGCTATTTCTAGAGTTCATCCTAGAGTTCAGTCAACAGACATTTAATAAGTGTATTCTCAGTGCCAGGCATTGTACTGGGCCCCAGGGCTAAACTGACTGGGTTAGGAAGAGCTTCAGGGAAACTGAACCCAAGATTTGCCTTCCATCTATCTACCCAGATATGAGGGGCTTCCTGGAGGAGGCGACATTTATTTTAAACAAATAAGACCTCTTTGTGTTCCTCAGAATTATAAAGGAAGAGAGAAACTGGAAAGAATTAATTGAAGTGATGACAAATAAGAAATGGTGGAATAATGAAGGGAAGAGGTAGACAAGGAGAAAGGCTTACAACCTGGGATGGAAACTCCAAATGCCAAGATCAGCAGATGAGAAAGAAATTTCAGTAATTTCATGGTACCATGAAAATAGTTTGGTGTGGTTATTTTAGGTGGGTGGTAAGATGTGGTGGCAGATGTGGTTGGAAACATAGGCAGGGCTGGCTAATAAAACTCTTTTAATCCTCAAAACCACTCAAAGCAGTATCCTACCATCACCCAAATGGCAGCACAGTTCCCCGCCTCCCCCGAGTCGGAATCTACAGGTACAAAACCAGACCTGTCCTTCCCCCACCAACTGCTGCTTCTGCAGATCTCTCTGACTCTTCACAGAGCACCATCCTGTCTGTGTCTAGTTGCTCAAGTCAAAATCATCCCTGGCTCTTCTCTTTTCCTGGTCTCACATTATCTTGTCTCCAGTAAATTCTGCTGATTCCATATTCAAAATATGCCCAGAATCCAGCACGGCTCCTCACTTCCTGACCCAAGGGGCCCATCATCTCTCATTTAGATAACTACTACAGCCCACTCAGCTATCTCCCTGCTTTGTCCTGGCTCACTCTGGTCTTCTTCTTTTCTCATAGCGGCAGTCAGACTGACCTTTCTAAACTCTAAGATCATATGACTGCTCGAAACTTTGAAATAGCTTGCTCAAGTTAAAGGCCAATATAGTAGGAAGGATGGGGAGCCCTATGAAGTTTGGATTCCACCTCCTATTATTCTCCTGGTCTCTCGCTGTCCACTGTCTCCCCTAACCCCAGCCTCCTTTGCAATCCTGGAGCTTAAGCATTCTCTCATAGCTGAATCTTTCCTTGCTGCTCCCCAGTTGTCCTGTATTGTTCACCCCATCATTTGCTTCTCATATCTACTGCAATGTTGTAGTATAAGGAGGACCCCCAAAGCTCCCCCAATTTAAACCTATAGCTGCCACTTATACTTCTGTTCTCCTCCCCTGCTATATATAATTTTATAATCCTGTCCATAGTCCTCCCTCCCTCCCTCCCTCCCTCCCTCCTTCCCTTCCTTCCTTCCTTCCTTCCTTCCTTCCTTCCTTCCTTCCTTCCTTCCTTCCTTCCTTCCTTCCTTCTTTTCTTCTAGGGATTGAACCCAAGGCACTTAACCACCAAGCCACATCCCCAGACCTTTTTATTTTTTGTTTTGAGACAGGGTCTCCCTAAATTGCTTAGGGCCTTGCTAAATTGCTGAGTCTGGCTTTGAACTTAACAATCTTCCTGCCTCAACCTCTCAATCTTCTGGGATTATAGGCAAGTGCCAAGGTGCCTGGTTTCATTTCATTTGTTAAAGTTATCTAAATCTTCTTAGTAGAATGTAAGTTCAAGGAAGAGATTTTGTTTGTTTGATTTTGGGCGAGAGGAGCATTATTGAAATAGTTTTAACACCTAACACAGTTTCTGACACATAATAAACACTCAAAATATTTGCTAGGTGAATAAGTTGTCCCCATTTTACAAGTGAGGGGTGGAGGTACAGAAAGGTTAAGAAACTTGCTAAAGGTCTCACAGCAACATGTGTGCCATGCTGATCTTGGCTGGCTATTTTATGGATGGGTGATGAAAGTTTTATAGAATTGAAGGTTTTTATGCTGGGACATATTGTTTTAGGCATATTAAAACTAGAGTCCAAGCAGAGACTGATGAGGGTCTGGGAAGCCCTTCAGGGCCTGTGAGTACCAACTCCCTGTGTTGTGGAAGGTGGTAGGAAAATGACCCCACACAACTGCCTACCCTGGGTTTCAGCCCCTGTAGTCTCTGATCAGTAGGTCAGGGGATCTTTTTGCTCTTTTTTTTTCCCCCAGTGACTTTTCTTCTTCCTCCTTTCCCTCTGGGTCAAGAGTTCCCTTTGAAGGCTCAAATAGGATGGGTAGGGTGCAAGGGATTTTAGGGGTCTCCATTATGAGATGGGCACCACTGGGATAAAGGAATGCTTTGAAGACTTGCTTCTGAAAAGGTCCTCAGATGATTCCATGGGGTCAGCCTTTCAGATGCACTGTAGAAGGAAAAAAAAACCTTTATGATAAAAATTACCTATATTCTTTGACTATTTTTTGATAAATATGTGTGGAATTTAAAATCTCATTTCAAAGAGGAAAAAGTGATCTTCATTCAATGGAATTCTATGAGAAAAAAAATCAATTGGCGAGAAAAGGGATTTATCTATTGTCAATGCAGCTTTATGGAGGGAGAGAGGCTTTGATGTAACTGATAGCTTGGTTATATAATAGCCCAAGATACAGAAACGGCATGTGATGTATTATGCAGCACTTGAGACCAAAAGTTTGCCTCTCTTAAACTAGCATGAAAGTTCAGGCCGAAAGCTTTTGTTGCAAAGAGGCTTTCTTTGTAATAAATCAGGAGGACCTGTAAAAGTTATCTTTAGTAGTCACCTCATATACACTTCGGGGAGAAAAATTGTTAACTCATTAAGCTTAATGGCCCCCGAAGCCTCCCAGGATGCTACAGAAGCTAACCCTTTAACAAAGAGCTTCACTTCTAAGGAGGTAAGTATTGAACCTACACAAGAGAAATTCTTTGCAGGGAAGATTAGAAAGCTGAACTATTATGAAGGACACAGAACAGAAACCAAGTCATTCTTTACTAAGGGCATTTAACAATTCCAGAGATGGGAACTGTAAATTGTGTACACCAGGAAAATCACTTAATAATGGTTGCCTGATTGAAAAAATAATAATTTTAAGGGTCATTATCCAGAGGATTTAAATTGGGGATTGTAGGAACATGTGTGTGTGTGTGTGTGTGTGTGTGTGTAATCACAAGCAAAATATTTATCCTGGAGATGGTGCAAATTGTCAGAAAAAGAAATGAAGCACCATAAATTGAGTACTTGATCTTAGGTCTTCACTTAGTTATATGCAAACACAACACTAAAATATTCTAGTTCCATGGTCATGAAATTGCACAGAAGATGTAAAACAAAGTGCAAGCAAAAGTGAGACATCATTGCACAAAAGGTGACACAATACTTTCTGAATTCTGCATTGAATTCAACAATAAGAGTGTTAAGCTCAGTGCCTGGCTGATCACAAGAGCTCAAACACTGTTAGTGACCAAACACAGTAGCAGTCATAATTCTTATCATCATTCTCATGTAAACCATCCTTTGTGTCAGCGGATTTATAGGGACTATTTGATTTAATTGCACACATGAAAGGGTAAGAAGGCTGAATGGGCGATTCTATTAGACCAAAGTTGAGCACCAACAAATTTTAAAACCTCAAGCAATCTAGATATGCATCAAAAAGATCCAATTCCACATTTGCCTACAGATAATTCCTCTCCTCTGACCATATGAAACCACCAAATGAAGTAGGCATTGGACAGATATATGGCACAGCTTACGTCGAAGCACTTTTCTAATAGTTCTGATGTTTGTCTTCCTGATTTATCATGGCCAGATACCCACTTCCAGGTCTCTTCCCATACTTTCTTCAAACACTGAAGCTCAGGCTCCCATTTGTCATTCAAAGATATACTACTTGTCTCGTTCTTGTCCAAATTATTTGCAAAGATGCTGTAATTTAGTGTGGGCAACTTGGGTGAGTGCTACAGCTAAAATTATTGCTTGCCTACGGTTTCATTTTGGAATCCTGATAAGTCATTTTGAATGTGAGCCATGTTGAGTACATTTCAATTTATTACTTTTTCTAAGTGAACTAATCTAAATTAAAATCTCTGAGAATCAATACCTCATTTTTATCATAGAGCATTCTGATTCTACCTCCCAATCATTCTTCTATTGTTCACTATGGCTTGGAAATTTCTAACAAAGACAAGGTACTTTATATCATATTATGGAAATGACATATTTGTAGCTTCTCGTTTCCTAAACATGAGCTGAAGTTCTATAGTGAATGTTACATTGCCTTAACCCCCTCATTTTACTTATTCTGCAGAACATACCCAAAATATTTTATCATGAGAATTATCTAATGCTTATTATGGGTTCACAGTGTACATGATTACCATCTGAAAACTGTCACTAAAAATTGTCTCATCATTTGTTTGGCTTCAATTTATTGTTACAGTAACAGCCAGCAGCCTAGAAAAATGGGTGGATATCTTCATGTTTTTCCAACTCTATTCAGGGCCCTCTGCCCAGTGTATTCATTTTGAGCATTTCCTGTTATTTGTAAAAGTATAGTTCTGATTTGGAGGTACTGCAAAAATTTTTAATGCATATGTCAGTCTCTTAATATATTTCCATTTCTTGTGACCTAGAAAAGAACAGAAGCAAAAAAAAAAAAAAAAAAAAAAAAACAGTGCAAGAGGAATTTATTCTCATGGCAGAGTATTTAAAAAAAAATAAAAACCTTTCAAGGGATTTATTGAGTCAGGTCTCATCTTTTCCATTATTCTTTTATGTCCCACTTGTACTGCACAGTCTATGGCCAATCCATAAAAGAATAATAAAAAAAGTCTCCACTTTATGCAATCACGTACTAGCATGCCTGCATAAAAGAGGTGAGACATATATTTTATGTCCGGAATTCCAAATGGCCACTCATATTTCTTTTCTCTCTCAGCTTTCAAGGTTGGGTTCATAGTTTTTCAAGAGCAAAAGATCTTCAATGCATTGCTCCATGAGGGCAGGGACTGTGTCTGTCTCACTCATTTATGGATGCTAGAACTTAGCGTGGGTTCCGGCATATAGCAAGATATCAAGAAATAATCTTTCTTCTTTAATTATTTATCATTAGCCAATGTACTACTTATCACTAGTCAGTACTCAAGACAGGAACTCACAGTGCTTAAATTCTAAAAAAAAAAAAAAAAAGTTTTGCAATGAGACATTCCAATTTTTTTTTTTTTTTCTTCCCATCTGTAATTGTCTTGGCATATTAGCCTGTTTTTTTTTTTTTTTTTTTTTAATTTTTTTTTTTTTTATTGGTTGTTCAAAACATTACACAGCTCATGAAGGCACCAATGCATTTGCCACCATAGAAAAAAATAAAGACTCTGAGGAATCTGACTTAGTGGGAGTGTGCTATGTGTTTAAAAAATGTATATATTAATCAAATACTGGGGAAGAGACCCACAGAAGTTGTGGAGAATTGCCTAGTTGGTTCTATGCCAATTTAGCCATAAATCATTGGTTACTTGATCCTATAATCTCCAGCAAATGAGACGATGTATGATTGGTAAACCTGAGAGGATGAAAATCACTGACTTCAAGGTATTTATAGTCCAGCCAAAGATGACGCACACAGACGTTTTTAAAAAATGACAACAGAAAAATATGGAAAATGTCTACTGAAACAAGGACAAAGAACCCCTATGGGGATGGGCTTGGATGGACAGAGGAGGCTTCAGGAAGGTTTTGGACAGGATCTCAGCCCTGAAGAGTGGATAAAATTCATAAATTTGAGGGGAAAGATAATTGGGTAAAAAAGGAATGATATATTTTGGGAAGAAGAAATGGTGTCCACTAGTGGTGTTTGGATACAAGAGTAACGATAACAGTAGCTAGAAATGTTTGGACAGTAACACTGATAAAGGGGGGTTGTTTTGGAAGATATTCAGTAAAACAATCAAACCTGGGTTTGTGCAAATACCATAGTCAAAATGAGAACTGGATGGGTCTAAAGTCTTTATAAAATACATAAATCATCATTGTTTTAACCACAAATATATCTGGCCCCTGATTGCAAATGAGTCATTTGGCCAAGTGTTGATTGAAAAATCACATTCACCCATGGAAACAGAAGCTAAATAGGGAGATTCTCACCAGTGCCCCAAGAAAGAGATGAACTTTGGACAGTTCTTCTCTGTAGTCCATGTACTTCTTTTTTCATAACCAGCCAACAGCAGATAACAAATAAAAAGGGACTAAAAGCATTAGGCAGAGGGAAACGCAGAAGAGTAGGCCCTTGGTGACTTGTGAAATTAACTCAGTCTCTCCATAGGCTGCCCAAGTGCAATTCAGGATAACCAGGCATCATCCCTACTCTCTTAAGCCAGGAAGCTGGAGATGCTCACCTGCTGCTTCTGTGGCAGGCTTTCCACTTTATGAAAATGTATAACCAGATCCTGAATGGGGTCAGGGCCAAGCAGAGAGCTGGCTTCTATAGAAATGCAGCAGATGGGGCTTTGTCTGTGTCTTGGTGTTATCCCCTCTTCCTCTAAATTGTCACTACAGAAAAACCACAAGACTTCCACTGTGAAGGAGGGACTGTTGCACTCTGATTTCCATGGAGGAATTTTGATGATGTCCAGGAAGCTGTTTTGTTATATATATCTCAAGAGAGGGTGTCAAGAGCAACTTTAATAATACATATATAAAGATAATAACAATAGCTATATTGTACAAATTATGAACATGGGGTTTGAAAATAGCAAAAGCTTGATAATATCTTGAATATCATTAAGAACTTGGTTGAATCAAATGGTTTTCTATGCTTCCACTGGAATAGTGAGTAGTGGCCCTTAAAAGAGGGCAAGGATCAATGAGATGCCAGTTTATGTTCCTTAAAGAAAAGGAAAAAAAGAACCTCCTGTTTAAAAACAGGAGAAATACTAAGTTATACTAAGCTAAATGGGTTTGTTATTGCTTTCTGAGACCCTTTAATATGTGAAGGTGATTCTCCTAAAGGAAGGTAGATTAGATTCACTTTCTCAGAATCACTAATTTCCTTAGCAGTAGATGAAATTCTTGCCTAGCATGATGTTTTGAACACCTTGAGATCTCAGGAACTCATAAAGTTCTGAAATAAGGCTTCATGCTTTAGTTTGCTTACCTAGTCTTGAGGGGCAAGAGTGAGCAGCTTTCTGTGCAAAGTCAAGGAAAAGCAAACGTCTTGCTTGTCTAATTCCAAATAACTGTTTAACCCTGGTTTTCAATTCTGGTCATTTTTAAGGACACCTGAAGAATGAATTTAGTAATTATAATTTTTTTAATAAGTGGGAAAATATATCTATTCTGGGCAAGAGCAACAAACTGTATTTAATCAGTATCCCATCCATCACTGTGTAATATTATGCAGTCTCTGTAAATGCATAGAAAGGTGCAAAGTTGGAGCTGATGAATTATGGAAACCTTATATGTATGCTTAGTGCATTAAATGTTTTCTGCTAACCCTTCATCTCAACCTCCCAGCAGATGTGGCTCAAATAATTTTAGGTAAACAAAACCCTTTGGTCACCTTTAATATTCAAGGAAAGACAGCATGATTAGTTATATGCATAACAATTTGAAAATATGACCACATTTTTCTGTGTGCTAAACTCAGCTGCATTGTTGTTGATGCTAACCCTGTATAGAAATTTGCTCTGAATTCCAAACTCCAATTATAAATATTATATATCCCATCAAGTTGAATAATTAAAAGTAATTCATAAATTATATTGTTGTCATGTGCATGTATGAATATGTAGCAAAGAATCCCACTTTTATGTAGAATTATAATGCACCAACAAAATATGGGGAAAGAAAGTAATTTATAAATTTAGTGTTTACATCATCAACAATGTGGATCACATTTATCACCCAAAAATAAATATAGCACCTGGAAATTGGAGAGTTTTAACTTTCCAGTTGGTAAGTGAAGTTACACTAAAAGAAGGGCCTCTGTTTATAAGTAAATTGAAAGACAAATCATATACGAACACATACACAAAGGATTGGTCAGTTTTTTTACCATGTAAATGTAATATTAACTATTATGAAGAAAATATCTAATTTTAGAATAAAATATTTTGCTTTAATAATTTGATTTTTTAGTTTATTACCTTAGGAATTTATTTGATGAGTAATTATTAAATGTTTCAGTTTTGTTTGCTCATCTTCAAAATGTACCTACTATTTATTGAGGATTTAGTATGTGCCAGTCACTGGGTTTACCTCTCAACAGACCTTATTTAAGCATTGTGAGAATCATATAGTATTAGAGTTAATAAATTAGGTAACATCAACCTGAACGATTAACTTTTCTCAACATGACTCAAAGAATAAAATAGAGAGGATGGATTTGAACCCAGGATAATCAGGCTCCTTTCTTATAAAATGCTTTAGAGTGTTCCCTCTTGATGAAGAAAGGAAAACATTTGGCCTAATAATCTGCCAAGTTTATACGAGGCTTGTGGCATACTCCATTTTCCAAAGAAGGTTGCATTACTATGAATTCCATCCTACACACTCTTTTATCATGTAATTTTGACAAGTCTCCCTTTTACATCTGGACTGACTGTGTCACTTCCTGGCACACCAGTAGGATGCAAAGAAAGTGAAGCTGTTGGTTCTATGATGGGGTTCTACGTGTCAATAAGACGTTTACTGGTCTCTCTCTCTCTCTCTCTCTCTCTCTCTCCTTGCTCTGGAGAAGGCAGCTGCCATGCTGTGAGGAGACTCAAGCAGCCCAAGGGAGAATCCTACATAGACAACAACTGAAGCCGGTGGCCACCAGCCAGCACCAACTTGCCAACTATGTATAGAAGCTCCTTTGAAGGAAGTCTTCTGTTTTATGAAAGGCTGTAGCTGACCGCAGCCTCAACCAACATCCAACTGCAACATAGGAGTAACCAAGAGACACAAGAATTATGCCCAAATACCTCTCCCAGAGTGCTTGGAAATACATGAAAAGTACATGATTGTTATTGTCTTAAGCTACTAAGTTTTGGGGGGTGATTTGCTACATAGCAATAGACAATGCAAGACTGCAAACAAAAGTATGAGTTTTAAGTGTTCTATAAGCTGAACAAATCACTTATAAATCCAAAGCTTGCTTTATACATATGACTCTAGACCAGAAATTTCAATAAAAAGGCATGTTTAACTGAATACTTTATGTTATGGCTGTGATACAAATAACCTCCAATTTTCATCCAAGTTTATTGCAGTGAAGCAAAAATAGTTTCCCGCTTAAATGACTTTCTATCAGATGTTAACTCTGGAGATGGGGAAGATGGAAACAATAATTTCTGTTCATATCGTATTTTATAGTCCACAATGACCTTTAAACAAATATTGCCTTAGAAACTGATTTACCATGAAGTTAATGAAGCTGTGGCTTCTTGGGCCCCTCAGTGAGGGTGAACCCCTTCTTAGCAATGTTTCACATAGTTAGGTTTTGGAAAATGTGCAAAAGTAGGTATTTTAACAGCAATTTTCTAAAACCAATCTTTCTTTTATTTTTAATTACTTAGTATAGTTATCATAATATTGGGCTCATTTGGACATAATTATACAAGCATAAAATATAATTTGCCCCATTTCTGTCCCCAGTACCTTCCCCTTCTCTATTTTTCTTCCTCCCCTTGTTCTAGGGTCTTCTATTTACTTTTAGTTGTTTTTTTTTTTTTTTTTAGTTAGTACTTTATAGACATACATATAGGTGAAATTCACTGTGATATATTCATATTTGTACATAGGATAGTTTGGTCAATTTCATTCTGCATTCCTCCCTTTTCCCATCCCTCCTCCCTCCCCTTAATCCCTTTCCTCTACTCCATTAATTTCTCTCTATTTTCATAGATCGCCCTCCCTTTTTCTCTTACTTGAGAACCAATCTCTCTTCACTCTGACTTCTTCTCTCATGTTTCACCTCTGATTTTGGAGTGGCCATGGGGACTTTTGGCAACCAAGAGAAATGGGAGCTGGGAACACAGTTTTGGGTTGTCACTGTGTTTTCTTGTTTTGGCTTTTCTGTGGAGGGAGAGGATGCAATTTTTTTTCATAATGTATTATAATTTCTTTTCTTATTATAACTTTCCATGTTTATACATAATTTTGTGTTTATATTTTTGTGATCTGTTTTCTTAAAGGGAGTCCCCAAATTCTGAAAGTTTTAAGCTTCACAGAACCTGGACTTGCCCTTGATCCCGTTAGGTTATAATTGCAATAGCCCCACAATATTATTGGGGGATGGGCTACTATCCCAGTTTTATAATGAGAAAATCGAGCTTCTAAAATGAAAAATGACTTATCCAAGGTCATGTGGTTTATACGGAACACAGAAGAGTCTCAAACCCCAGACCTCTGATTCGTGAATCACCTGCCCACTCTGCTGGAAGCACACATACTCTCTACTTCTTCCTTTAACTTTCTATCAAAATCAATCTGTCCTCCTCTCCATACTTTGGCAACGTAATCTCTCTCATGATGAATATGGTGATTCAGTTCCCATTAACTACAAATAATGGGAAGCATTGTCATTTGACAGCTGACTTGGAGCTCAAGCCTCAGAAATAACTGGTGTGGGGTTTAGGCACCAAGGCGGCCACATGTGGTTTACATTTTAAATGCAGGACTCCCTCCACCCCCCACCACCATGGCCTGAAAATCATGTAAAAATCTGTACATCAGACTAGGAAAGGGACATCTAGGTAGAGGGCGTGGCTAGTGCAAAGGCAGGAAGAATTGATGCAGGACTGTACTTTCCTGGGGAGGGCCCCAGGAAGGTACAGAATGAATAATGTCTCCCTGCTGTGATTTGATTGACATCATGTAGACACTGCATCAACTTCAGACACCATTGACCTGGCCATGCCATCCCTCAATGAGCGTCATGCCACCTTCCCGGGATCCCTCCTCTTCTGACTTCTCCTAAGAAAGACAGAGCACCCCAATGCTGCACCCCAGTGAAGACAGTATTTTGAAAGCTGAATCACCTCTCCGAAGCCTCTTGGATGTTTTTACAGAGCTAACAAATTGGAGCCCTGTTTGTTGACCCAGATGTGGGAAGAATTACAGCTTCCCCCAGGGTACAAGCGAAATGGGCAGAGTTGAGGCACTGGAACAATTGATTTCAATTAGTCTTAAATAGTAATAAGGAATGCTCGAAAGAGCTTCTCCCAAAATGTCCTTCAGCTGATAATTTATTTCCACTCCTTTCCCACTTCAAAGGCAAAACTTTAATGGACTGTCATTTTGCAGCAAATCTTAATATAACAGTTAATATGCAGACGAAGTGACCTAGGCCCCTTGACACCTATGTCTGATTTCCACTTAGCAGGAGTGGGAGGTGGGGAAGGAGGAGGGAGCCCTTAAGTGAGATGTGATCCCCACTCCGCTGTTGCAAAGTGCAGCTCTGTCTGTTAAAATTCTCCTATTAGTTTCTTACAAATCTCTCTCAAAGGCAGAAAACTGTGAGGCCATTTTTTCAACTCCATTAATAGCATTTTTTGCTAAAATATAGTTTTCCCATTTGATATCATGTATATTATTAAAGTTGATATTTTACATTATGTAAGATCTTAGTCACTTCATTTAAATCTGTTTTAAGATAAATGAATACGAAATAAGAGGTGGTTAATTTGGCTAGCTCTTTTTCCTTCATTTTTTGCTTTAAATATTCCAAGGGGGAGCCCTCTTCTTTGCCTCATCTCTTACAATTTCCTGATGAACTACTCATTACAACACCCGTTAATCTGCATATCATTTGATCCTAACCCTTCTTGTTTCTCTCACTTCCTATATCTCCAAGGATTCCAAGTCTTGTTCTTACCAGTTGCTATTTTATTCTTTTTCTTCCTTCCTTCAATGAGGTTAAGATTACATCCAGCAACCCCCAGGGCTGGGGAGCAGTCAACCTGATGGGCCTGGATTTCCTAAGAGCTGGATACAGCTGCAGGTCGGCAAGATGGCCTCCTGTTCCAGGGCTCTGGAGAAAAGTAGACCCTGGAAAAGGAGAATTTCATGAAGGGAATGGCCCTGTGGTGTGTGGCTTCATGCAGACCTAGAGGAGATTTGAGGAGCCTCTGTGAAGACTTCAGGAAGCTGGGCACAAGAAAATTTATGTTGTTCTGTTTTGATTTGTTGTGGCCCTTCTTCAAGAAAACTTAAAATAAAGGGCTGCTCTATTTTGTAGGATTTCCTGTACCTGAGGTATGTGCGTATACACTTATCATGGAAGGGATGCAGAAACTGGTAACTGGCTTCAGGGGAGCCTAGAAACATTTGGAGTCTTCTCTCTCTCTCTCTCTCTCTCTCTCTCTCTCTCTCTCTCTCTCTCTCTCTCTCCTGGACACCTCCTCCTTTGTCTCCATCCCAGCCCTTACCCAATTTCTGCCTACAAAATAGGTCTACCAGCCCTAATAGGGAAAGATCCTACAGTAGATAGACATGGTCTTTCATTGAGAGACTATTGTAGAGACAGGTATTGATGGTTCAGTGTCTGATGGGCACAGTTACTGTACTGGCTTTGAATTCAGGTATCAGGCAGGGTATTCTGGCTATGCCAAGGAGTCATTTACAATACTGAGGAGAGAGTAGATTGACCAAAGCTTTGGAACCTACATGTAATGCCTCAAGTTTCACAACTACTCTGACTTCCCCATTCACTTTCAAGGATTTCTTTTCTCCTCTCAGGCAACAGGCCCATAAATGCTATCGGTTAGCCATCACAGTTTGTGCATCAATTTAACCACCTGCATTTCTAGAGGAAAACTGTAGTCATTCTCCTCATCAATCTGCATGAATACGATAAATATGAATATTGGCTACAGTTATATGCAGTGGTGTTCACTTGTGTGTCACCTTCTTCATCATGATATAAGTTATTTCAAAAGGGAAGTAACTTGAAAGATTTCTGGGCCACCTATCACCTCTATCATTGATTGTCTAGTTGCAAGTTAAGGGCTTTAAGTGCTTCATTCACTTTAAGAGTGGGAAAGAATTGCAGGCTGTGTCTAGTTAGCAATGTAAAATGTTTCTAGTTGAGAAATTCTTTTTGTCAGACAAAAGTCTTGAGGTCAACTCTGATATTTGAGGCTGAAGTTGGTGGATGGTTCTGACATCTGTCCCAGCTTTCTCCTTTTGACTCTTCACAGCCTCCATCCCCTGGCCAAGTAGCTGTGTGACTTGGGCAAGTTGCCGAATATCTATCTCCCAGTGCCTTCCTCTGACAAAGAAGGGAGAGAGTAGGACTTCTGCAGAGTTGGTGTGAGGATTAAACAAGAGGGCATATCCAAGACCCTTGGCATCATTCCTGGACAACAGAAATCCCTTGTAAGTGTTGTCTTTAGTTTTCCTCACTAATGGCACAGTCAAGACTAGAGACCTTCCCTTCCTCTTCTGTGCTTATCTTTTGCTCTGCACTGGGACACACACAGTCCATTGTAGCTTGGATTGTGACCACCCTGTGGTGCATGTTTGCTTTCTTGATGTTTTCACTCTTCCTTTGGGTTCACTTGCAGGTTCTCCACCAACCCACCTGGCCAGCAGTCAGTCCCACCTGGTCTCCTACTTGAATTACAAGCTAGGGACATGAATGTGCATGCACTAACACACATATGCGGAGGGGCATCCACTGTCCTCTCTGCAGTGCAGGACAACTTTAAGCTGTCTCGTCACTCAGTCGTGCACATCTCATCTCCTTCTCCAGGGTAGGATTCTGTCAGTCCCAGCCATGGTCTCGACTCTTCTCTGCCTTTTCAAAGAGATTTTTCTCCAGCCCCACCCCACTCTCCTCCTCCATTTTAAAATCTCTTTCTGCATTTTCCTCCCCTTTCTCTCTTTGCAAGACAACCCTTATCTCCTTCCTCTTTCCTCTCTCCCACGGCTGCCTCCTTCCTGACAGATGAGCCTGCTTGATTACATGCTTAGTTCTGTTCTATCCAAACGTACCCGGCGAACTCCCTCGGCCCCTGCCTTATTCTGGAGGTTTTATTCAGGGACTGAGTGCCAAACAAATGCTTGTGGCAGCAGCAGAACCTCACATCAGGGTCTTATGAACACGACAGGGCACTGTGGAAATAGATGTGGGAGCCAGGTGCCCCTGACAGTGAAAATACCAGGGCCCTGATCCCCAGTCAAGAGCTCCACAAGACCCACAAGATGAATGAATGAATACCATCTGGATGCTCCGAGTCTGGCCAGGAGGGCAGTAAAGTCACGGCGCACAGTATTTAATTTTAATTTCCCCTGAATAAGCCAGAGTGAATTTTGTAATTTGCAATATTGTGAATTTTGTCAACATATCGGGACAAAAACACTGTTTACCCAGTGTGCTCTGGCTAATCATACCCGGCTGGCTTTCTGATTGCTGATTCATTTTGTTCAGACTTACAAGGAAAGAAATGTATTCCAGAGAAAGCATTTGTCTAGACAAGCTCTAAAGCCAAAGCAAGCTGAAGTGCTGAGGATAATTGGGCTGAGAGTCAAATGTGCTGCTTCTGGGAGAAAATAAGCCTGTGGATACAGAGGCAGTGGAGTTGTCAGGAAGAACAGGGATCAAGAAGTGAGTCTGGATTGGGACTGACTTTTCCACAGGCCTTACAATGACCTTGCCACCCGGATCTTTCCTTGGCCAGTGATAAAACTCAATTCTTTCTTACCAAAATTTCTGTCAGAGAATTGTACTAACCATAAATCTCTATTATTGGTTGTGCCTTGCCAGTATAATATTTTTATATGATATATAATGCATATATAACTATGCATAATTTCATGTTATACAATTATATATTCTATAGATGTAATATTTAATTAAATGTTGTATAATGTATAACATATAATTTGATACTTTGCCAGTAACATTAAGTACATAATAATATGTAATATGTGTAGTTGTAATAAAGAACTTCTGGTTCATTTGAATTATAAAACACATCTCTAATAACTGGAGAAATCCATGCATCATTCCAACAAGTTGTTAAGAAACTTGTGTGTGTGTGTGTGTGTGTGTGTGTGTGTGTGACAGAATTTAGGATACCAAATTGTGGTCAATTAGATCTCATGTTAAGGATATTTTATTGCTTTTTAATTGCTTAAAGATTTGAGTGTGTATACAAGATCAAGATTGGTTTCTCTTGTTTGTTGAATGCCATATGGAAAATAATATGCATGATTCAATACATTTAATCTCTGCAAGTTGCATCTGTTTCTTTCATCTGTTCAGCATGTCTTTTCTCTTCTTGGGAATAGTACCCCGATTTATCTTTGGTAAACTACCACTTTTCCATTGGAAATGGAAAAATAATATATATTTAAAGAGTATATATTTAATCAAATAGCATTCACAAATGACCTATTTATTTTTCCTTTTGGATTATCTACACATCAAGGAGTTCTCTTTTACCTCCTCTTCAATACCTTTCGTCTTGCTTGCAATCAATTACATTGAGGCCATTTAAGGCCACGATTTCCTCAAATTCATAATCTAAGAGTTTTTCTTCTATCTTTACCAGCCTTTCTGCTCTTCCCCCCAACTTCTGCTTCCTGAGAACTCTTTTCTGCCGGATCTGGTTGTCTGGGGCCTCTGTGGCTTGTACTCCCCTCAATCTGAGAGAGAGCAAAGAACAAAGGGAGTGAGTAGGAGTGAGAAACACTTCATCTGGGTAAGCAGGCACCTATATCACTGAGCTGCCCTCTTCTGCAACTTTTAGATAGATTTACGGGTATACCTGAGCTGTCTTTCCTCTCCAAGGTTGGAGGTTCAGCCGTGAGGCTAGCCTAAAGGACCTCATTAGATCAGGGTCACCTATAACCCAAGGCCACAGCCTGGACCTAGGACTGTGTCTTGGATCATTAATCCCTGTTCTCAGGTTGAAGTTTTAAGAACACTCACTCTCTGCACTGTAAGTTTTACACCATGACTTTTCAGAGGATGAATCACAGTATTCTCCAGGAGCAAATTATCGAACTCTGGGCCTCACCTACTTGGCTCCAGGGATGATTCTCATTTGGCTAAAATTAAGAATTTAAATAGGTGCCTAGGAACCTCAGCAGCTTGGGATTCCGTGGGTGATCTTCAACAGCTGAGTGATGCCCCCAGGAGCTCCTGTTTTAGGAACCACCTGAAACTGGAAGGCTGCCTTCTCCCAAGCACTTCAGGAACACTGCCCTTACCCCGACCTCCCAGTAGCAATTCAATGGCCCACAAGGGTAGACGACAATGTCATCCCTGTTTAGGGATTCCACCAAGATGTTTCCTGATACATCTGCTAATAAAACATTTTCCTCTCTATTTTCCTACTGTGATGCATTCATCCTTCTAGTTCCCTCTCCCTCCATTTACATATTCCATAAACATTCCATAAACATTCACATTGTTTATTATACAAGACCTGGGGGAAGACACATATATAGTTGCCTTGTTTGAGGAGTGCCTGGTTTAGGCTAGAAGATAAATACCCCCCAACCTCTATTTCCCCAGCCTACACCCTAATGATGCATGTGAGGGTGGCTTCTAGAAGCCTGAACTAATTTGGTTTCTCTAGAAAAAGCTGATGTTATTGCCTCATCCGCAGCTAAATAAATAATAATAAAAAACTTCTTGTGTATCGGTTGTACTAAGTCATCGATAAATTCTTGAAATACATGCTGATTTTATCTCATTTTCTAGTAAAAATTTAATGAGTTTTTGGAATCAGCCTCTTTTCTATGTGACCTTGGACAGCCTCTTTCTCTCTCCAAGGTGCTCTGCTTTTCTCATCTGCAAAATGGGATCTAATAATAATGGTACCAATCCCATGGGGTGATTGTGAGGATTAAACAAGGCAATCTGTGAAAGTGCTTGCTCAGTTTCTAGACCTAGCAATTGCTCACTTAATGTTAGGTGTTAAATAGCTACAGGAGAGATTAAACATGGCTCTCTTTCCTGGACTCAAACATTCATCAAGCTCTACAGTCAGGTTTTCTTGCCTCTGGGCTACAATGATGAATACAATACAATTCTTATTCTCAAGGAGAAAGTGGTTTGTCTAGGGGAGAGCCTCACAATCTGTTCTACAGTCCACAATGTGGTTAGAGACAGTAATAACCATTAACATTTATTGAATCTTTAATACTGCGCTGGGCATTTCACATGGATCACTTTATTTAATCTTTTGAAAAACTTATGAAACAGACACTATGGTTTTATTTATCACGCAGAAAGTTTAAGTAACTTAAGATCTGTCGGACTCTGGAAAAAGTACTTTTCACCATTTCTCCTTATTGAGCATTCAGATGCGGATTTGTGGCCTCTGTGAAGGAAACCACACGATAGAGAAAAGATGCGAGGAGGAGGGCATATAAGAGTTGGGTCTTCATGAAAGAAGAAAATTTAGTTAACAATGAGGGAATGGAGAAAACCATCCCAAACCATGTTATGTGGCCTGGAACATGCCAGGCCCATGGGCACAGAGGATGGAAAGGGGTGACGACGAAGGAAGAAAGTCCACTGGGAAGAGCTGGTAAACAATGCTAAGGAACTTGGACTCCGATCACGTGTTAAACGGAGGTTTTTAAGAAAAGTTCACACAGGGTCAAAGCAAAGTTTGTCAATTTCTGGCCAATGGGAGAATCCTGAGAAAAACTCAAGAATGACATAGAGGTCCCAGGTGCTCTAATGTGCAGAGCTGGCAGGAGGGTGCTGGGCAGAACGTTGATGCATGTGGTTATTTAAGGACTGCTGTCTCCCACTCTGGATTGTTGATTTTGAAAGAAGCACACCCATGTCGATTTTGTTCGCTATTTTAATTTCAGAAGGTAACAAATCCCTGACACTTAGTGGGTATCCTATAAATGTACATTGCTGAAAGTTTTGGATACCTAAAAGTTAAGAAGAGGAACCAGATATTATGCTTAGGAAATCAATATAAGGGGATTCTTGAGCTGAAACTTAGAGGATGGTTAGACACTGATAGAAAAATGACAGAGAGAGTGATACATAGGAGAGGAAAGATCATCAGCACAAGTTGGAGGCCTGACAAGGTGTGGTGCATTCGGAGAACTCTGAGCAAGTTAGTCTGCAGGAACAGAGCTTCTGTCTCCATTCTTGACATTGGGGGCTGCTGATTCTTCACTGGATGCAGCTGTTCTGTGCAGTATAGACCATTTAGCCCATCCCTGGCCTCTACCCATTAGATGCCAGTACCCTCTATCCTCAGACTCAGTCGTGACAACCAAAGGTATCTCCAGATGTTGCCAAATGTTCTCCAAGGGACAAAATCCCACTCATTTCCACTGTATGCGGAACCACTGCAGAGCTCTGCAAGCAAAGAAATAAATTAAGAGCATGTTACATGATGTACTGCTGCATGGGAAGGCAGAAAGGAGATTTTAAAAGACATTGTGTGTCGTGACCAAAGAGGATGGATGGGCTTAGCCTGGCCCAGTGGAAAATTCCAGAGGGATGGAAGCAGAGCAGCACTGGGGTGTTCCAGGAAAATCTCTAGGCATCCATGGTTCTCAGGGGCTCAGGCTCACCTAGAAGCAGGCCTGCCTTTGCCCCTTAAGGCAACAACAGATGGAGCTTGAAGAGAGGCCATTTCAGGGAGAGGGGAGTCGAGAGCTGTCTAGATGGCTGAACGACAGAACTTGGTTCTGAAGACAGGACAGTGTCGGTGCCCAGGAGATGAAAAGAACCAGGGATTAAGGGAGCTCTCACCCAGAGCCATTCTGCGGAAGCCACGCAGTTAATTCAAAGAGGAGGATGCTAATCAAATGAACAAGCGTGAAGTGCAAACCCCGGCCCAGAAGAAGCGCAGCCAAAGCCCCAAAGCCGGCTGAGGCCAACGGAGAGAAGCGCAAGCCCCCGCGGAGCGCTGCCCCCCAAACCGAGTCCAGCTCCATTAAAGGATCCAGACAGAGCGAAACAGATGGTCGTCGCGCTGTCCTCGGTCACTTGACAAGCTGGATAAATAAGTGTTGCCAGGGAAGAAATAATAAAAGCAGGATTTTGTCAGCATGAGCTGCTGCCAAGGCCTTTGGTTCAGGGCAGGCTTCTGGAGGCAAGGAAAAAGAAAATAAATACGGAGTGACGGAGGGAAATCAATTAGCCCCTCACAGATGGCCCTTCCGCGTCCCAGAGATTGTGACTGTCGCCAATATGAGAGGTTAAGTCAGACGGGAAGAGAAAGGCCACGTTCAGGGTTTCGTGAGATGCCCTCTGGGCCTCAGGAGCAGCCATCGAGATCCTGGCATAGCAGCCAAGGCTGGAACAGGCTGGTGCCCCCCAAATTCCACTGGGAAGCAACCCAAGGGGGTATGTGGGTGTTGGTGGAGAGAAGAGATGGGTTTATTGTTCAAAGACAGGTTACCTTCCAATTCAACTTGTATTTCCAGAGTTGGGGTGTAGTTCAGTGGTAAAGCACTTGCCTAGCATGTGCAAGGCGTGGGGGTGGTGCAGGAGGGAGAATATGTAAATAGACATATAATACAATGTATAAATACATATGATACTATTACATGTTATAACATATGTTCTTATATATCATAATATTAATATAATTTCCAGAAGTATATATTATACAAATTTACATTTTGAAGTAAATAAGTAAATATTCAGCACATCTGGCTAGATCAGAAAATAGAAAGAGTGCTGAATAAAGCATATATATGTATGAATAAAGCATATATATACACACACATGAATGAAGCATATATATACATATATAATATATACACACACATATACACATCATACACATGTATATAATATATAATTACATTTAAAGAATTATATAAGGGACTTATGCTAGACTCTGGCTTCAGTTGTTGCTCAACAGATTAAAATGGAAGAGAAGACCAAAGGAAGAAAAGGAGAAAGTTTAAAGATTGAAGTTGTAAGCAAAATCATCATCACTTTTTTTTTAAACCAGAAAAAATAGTGTTTTGTTTTATTGTGGTGGTGGGGATGGAACCCAGGGCCTTGGCTCATGCTAGGCAAGGTCTCTAACACTGAGCCTCAGCTCAGCCTTCAGAAAGAGCATTTATCAAGCCAGAGCCTCGGGCAAGAATTTGCTAATGGTGCTTTTATCATTCATAATTGAAATGTTATTGACTTTTCTTGGGTGCCTGAAAATGAGTTTAATTTATGTTCATCTTTTCTGAATTTGATATCAATAATACACACGAAACCACACTGTGACTAAATGAGACTTCAAAAGCAATTGCTTTAAATAATTACTTGCATTTTTTATAGCTCTTTACATGGTTTTATTCGATTCTGTTGACAGTCCTGTGAAGGGCAGAGGAGGTGTCATTGTGCTCATTTTCTTTAGAAGATATAAAATACAGACTTACAAGGCCTATTGAGTCTTCTTGATTTTTCCAGCCAATAATGCAAAACTAAAATTAAACAGTTCTTTTTTTTATTAGCAGAATTTTAAAAATTGCTTTTTATTTGTTTATTCATATATGAATATGGCCAATGAAACTCCACATCATGTACAACCATAAAAATCAGGTCTTTTGATGCTTGCCACAAAAAGACAGGTTTACACAATTAGAATCACATACCCAGAGCAACTTAAGAATCTTCTTGTCCATTGTCTGACCTGGCATTGGATACTAATTAATACAAATCAACTTATTTTTAAGCAACTCATCCCCACTAAAGCCATTCCTGTACCTAATGTGCCCTATTTGATTCACCCCATTAACTCATATCCCTACTTTTAGACTAACATAGCTCATCTCTTCTAGAAAGTTCTCTTTAATTAATTCTTCCCTAATTCCTCCCACTTTTAGACTAAAAGTTTCTTGATTCTTAGTTTGCACTAAAAAATAGTGATTTTTACTTATGATGAAATCTTTTGAAATACTTTTATATAGTGGGAAAAGAGTTTTAAAGTACCAGTTGAACAATTTGAAATTTCCATTTTGTAAGTCAAACGGATTGAATATCAGCAATTTCATATGGTTCAACTAAACCCTAACCACCATTTTGTGGAAATTATTTTCTTCCAGTTTTCCCTTCCTCTTACTCAAGAAACTGTGCTGGTTTGAGCTAATTGCTTGCCTCAATAAAAGGTTGTTAACAGAAAACAAAGGAAAAGGAAACTTTCTTGCCTTTGAGGTCTCAAAACCTCCGTCTTTAAGAGAAGCAAGTGGACTTAAGTAACAATAAAGGCTTTGGGAAAAAAAACACATTTTGGCTAAGAGCAAGAACTTTGCACCCTCTTGAAAGAAAATAAACAAAACATCCATCATAATGGGGAGGAAATGGGGGAGGAAAAGAGGGAAGGAATTGGCGCAAACCCTGTGTGTGTGTGTGTGTGTGTGTGTGTGTGTGTGTTTAAATGGTCCCACAGAAGAGAACAGGACCTAAAGGAGCCACAGGTTAGGGGCACATATGTCCCAATAGGTATGGAATATTCCTAAAAGGAGACTCATTTGGAAAAAAAATAATTTTATTCTTAGCACTTTTTATACTTGAAAAATCTAAAGAACAATTTTGTAGATTTTGATAGAAAACTGCTTTGGACTTTGTAAATTCATATATAAGGGCAAAGTCGGAATGGTGGTCCTAAAAAGCACTTCTGCCAGTTTGCTACTGAGCAAACACATTGGAAATGCATTAAGCAGACAATTCTTGGGGTTGGAATTCTGGATGAAAGGGGGCCCTCCCCTATGGGGAAGAAAATGATGACAACCAATGTTTTGGCAGACTTTTTCAGTAATCCGGGTAGGAGGTGAACAGGACTTTTTTTGTTCTTTAAAAATGACAATTATTTTTACTGGTCTGTTAGCTAAAACCTGGGCTAACCACTACAACAAATAAATCATTTATTCATGTATTTCTTATTCTTTGAACTCCTAAATATATTGGACTAGAAAAGATTTATGGGACATAACTCAAAGGCCCAAGACAGATTACTGAAAGAAGGGAGATCGATTTCATGAAGATTGCTTCCTTTTCATTAACACAGTCTCTCTCTCTCTAAACTCTTTCCCATGTGGCATCTCAACAGCAGGTCAGACCCCTCATCTCAATACATATTGGGAAGAACTCTAGCTTCCCAGCTCTTTGTGAACAAAGCAGAAGTTGACTTTCAATGGAAGTTAGAATGGAGGGAGTCACTAAAAACTCTAAAACCTCCCACATTTTCATGGGCTTTGAAGGTAAATTCAGCTGCTCAGAGATTGCTCAGGACTGAAGTGGTCCTTGCCTAGGCATCGGTGGGATGAAAGCATATCTCAACATTTGAAAGCATTTGTACATTGTTTATCTTGACTTTTATTTTTCTCTTTGCTGCCCAGTTGCTCAAGCCAGAAATTGGACATTATCCTTATTTTCCTTCTTCTCCTTCAACCCACACATCCAATCAATCACCAATTCATATAATTCAGTAGCTCTCAAATTTTAGCATGCTTCCAAATCCCTTGGAAGACTTGATAAAACACAGATTGCTTGGCCCCAGTCTCAAGAGTTTCTGGGAAAGATTCTGAGCATTTGCATTTGCAACAGATTTCCAAATGATGCTGTAAATTCAGAGAGCACACTGAGAAATGCTGCTGTGAATGGATTCCTTAGCACCTTTCATATTTATCCATTTTTGGACCAGTGACTGTCCAGTCACCCTAGTCTGTCCCTGTCATCCTGGGGATTCCCTTGGTCTCCTTTTGGTGCTTGACCTGCATTTTACTACACCCATTGTGTACTTTTCTCCAGTTATTTTTCCCCCTGCATATTCTTCAGTAGTTTTAGAGCAAGGTTGCAAGGGGGAAATAAATTTATTGACATTTCATATATCTAAACGTCTTCCTTCTATCCTGATGTTTCACTGTAAGTTTGGCTCAGTATCACAGATTAACTTGAAAATAATTTCCCTTCAGATATTTTGAACGCACTCGTCTGCTGCTGTCTGGTTGCTAGTCTTTCTTTTAATAAACTCTTTTGAGTGTGACCTTTTATTTCTTGTGAAAATGTGTAGGATATTGTATTTGTCCACTCTGAAATTTCTCTGTGATGGACCTTAGCGTGAGTCTGTTTTTGTTCATTCTCTTATTCTGTTAGGTATTTGAGGACTTCTTTAATCTAAAAAATGATATGTTTCAGTTACAAAAAAATTAAAACTATTTCAATAATTTCTGCCCTTCCATATTTCTGTGTTTTCTTTTTTTTGTGCACCTCATACATTTTTACATATATGTTTACATATAAATAAATACACTGAAAATACTACAGATCAAAACTTTTCAAATGCATTTATTAGAAATGATTAAAAAATCAATAAAGTAGTTCTTATATGTGCATGTGTATTCCATACTCTCTCTCTCTTTCTCTCTCTCTCTCTCTCTCTCTCTCTCTATATATATATATATATATATATATATATATATATATATATATATATATATATGGATTTAGTAGCATGATGTTTCTTTATGATTTTTGTAAGTAAATATTTTTATCTAAATTTTTTTCTTTTTCACAGTGCCCTTGTCTGATTTTAAAATCAAGTTTTATGAGACTTTTAAAATGAGATGGGGAAAAGCATTACCCTTCTGTGTTGCCATAAAAAATTGCCAGACACTCAGTAGCTGTAAACAACATTGATTCCCTCACAGTTCTGGAGGCTGGAAGTATGAAATTAAGGTGTCTATGGGGCCGTGTTCCCTCACACGGCTCTAGAGAATAGTCTGTTACCTCTCTCTCATTTCTGGGTTTGTGGTTATATCACATTGATCTCTGCCTCTGTGACACATGGCTCCCTCCTCTTCTGTCCCAACACCCTGATGCTCTCCCATAAGGATACACTGACTTCTATTAGTGCATACCCAAATGGATAAATGCCTCTTCTCAAGATCCTAAGTTAATCACATTGTTTGCCATCCATGTAAGATAATATTCACTCTTTGACATATGAGATAGTATCCATAGGACCAGGGAGCAGGATGTGCACATATTGTAGGGAATTACTATTCAACCCATTAAAAAAATTGTTTCTCTTTTGTTTTATATTCTGGAGTGACTTTTATTAAATGAAGATTAAATATCCTGTAAGATTTCTGAAATATTTCCCCCACATTTTGAACTAACAATTTATATAATTAATTATAAACAATCATTTTAAAATAATTATTCAATTTCTCTTATAAATCTAAGCAAGTTTTCTCTCTCATTTTGAATTATTTGGTACAAAATTTGTTCTCCTAGAAAATAGTCAGTTTCTCTAGATTTTAAATTATATTGACATAATGGCATTTGAAACATTCAGTTCTGATAGTTTTCATGGCCACTGTGTCTCCAGTTTGTTTTTCCTTTTCATGGCAAATGCTATTTATGAGAACTTTTTTATAATTTCTAAATAAATCTTGTCTAACATGTGTCCAATTTATTATGCTCATAAGCAAAACTAGTTTACTTTTGCTAATTCCCTATTGTGTTTTTATTTGAAATTTTATTAAATGATAGCATTTAAAGCTATCAATTTTCCTCTAAATATTGAGATAGCATATTTCTGAAGTTTTGGCATGTGTTGGTTTTATTATTTTCAGTTTTAAGTATTGTTGCCTTCCACAAATCATGAGTTATATAGAAGTACATTTATTATTTTCCAATTACATTTTGGCATTAGAGTTCTAATTTTGCTGCATTATCATTAGAGAATGTGATCCCTATGATATGAGTTCTTTAACATTTGTTGAAAATTACACTGTAGACTAATTTTTGGTCAGTTTTTAAAAATGATCCTTATATAGTCAAACATAATATGCACCATCTAGTTTTTGTATGTCAGTCAATTTAATAGTTTTATTTTGTTGTTAGAAATCTATATTTTTATTCATTCTTTTTAGTTATAGGTAACACTACAATGTATTTTGACATATTATACATACATGGAGTACAACTTCCCGTCCTTCTGGTTATACATGATGTGGAATTACATAGGTTATGTATCCATATATGAACATAAGAAAGTAATGTTCTATTCATTCTACTGTCTTTCTTATTCCCATTCCCCCTCCCTTCCCTTCATTTCCCTTTATGTAATCCAATGAACTTGTATCCCCACCCCACCCCACCTTAATGTGAGGTAGCATCCGCATATCAGAGAAAATCCGAATATCAGCTTTTGGGGATTGGCTTATTTCACTTAGCATGATAGTCTCTACTTCCATCCATTTACCTGCAAATGCCATAATTTCATTTCTCTTTATGACTGAGTAATATTCCATTGTGTATATACACCACATTTTCTTTATCCATTCATCTGTTGAAGGGTACCTGGGCTGGTTCTCATAGTTTAGCTACTGTGTATTGAGCTGCTATAAACATTAATGTGGCAGTATCACTATAGTATATACTGAGGAGTGGGATAAGTGTGTCAAATGGTGGACCCATTCCAAGTTTTCTGAGGAATCTCCATACTGCTTTCCAGAGTGATTGCACCAATTTGTTCCAACTGTAATGCACCAGTGTACCTTTTCCCCCACATCCTCACCAATATTTATTGTTACTTGTATTCTGGATAATTATCATTCTGACCAAAGTGAGATGAAACCTCATTGTAGTTTTAATTTACCTTTCTCTAACTACTAGATATATTGAGCATTTTTTCTTATATTTGTTGACTGATCATATTTCTTCATCTGTGAAGTGTCTGTTCAGTTCCTTTGCCTATTTATTGATTGGGTTATTTTTTTTTTTTTTTTGGTGTTAAGTTTTTTGAGTTCTTTATATATCCTGGAGATGAATCTCTGAGATAGAAGTGGCAAAGATTTTTCTCCCATTCTGTAGGCTATCTCCACACATTATATATTGTTTCCTTTCCTGTGAAGAAGCTTTTTGGTTTGATACCATCCCATTTATTGATTCTTGATTTTACTTCTTGCATTAGGAGTCTTGTTAAGGAAGACAGTTCCTAAGCCTACATGATGTAGATTTGGACCTACTTTTTCTTCTATTAGGTGCAGAGCTTGTGGCTTAATAATGCCTAAGTCCTTGATCTACTTTGAGTAAAAATATATTTCTTATTTATTTTTGTTTGATTTTTATATCTTAGCTATTTTTGATTGCTTGATCTATATGTTACAAAAAGAGAAGTGTCAAGAATCTCTTATTATGGTTATGGGCTTATATATAATCATTTCTTCCTATAATTTTCTTAATATTGGCTTTATGTATTTTAGTCTATGTTGTTAGGTGTACACTAATCCAACATTGCTATATATTTCTGCTGAATTATTCATTGATACAAAATAATGATTTTTATCCCTAATGTTGCATTTTTTGCAACAAGTAATTACTCTGATATTAATAAAATCACATCAGCCTTATTTATGCATTTTCAAGCACATTTTTAAATTGTTTATTTAAATATTTGCAGGGGAGCTACTGTACTTTATTGTTTCCTAAAAGAATGTGTAGGTCTCTAAATATATCAATAATTGTGACTGATCAATGTGAATGGAATATTCTCTTTGCAGTTTGAATTTTTCTTAATTTTTCTTTGGCTTTCTATTAGAATGTTCTATTCTCTTCATGCATATATTTCCTCACAGGCCCAATGGTTTATAATTTTTATAGTCTATAATATATTTCTTTTTAGATTTTAACTTTCCACCTTGGGCAAATTTCCCCATCTCTTTGTGTATCTGAGTTTTCCTATCTGTAGAAAAGAAGTTGATACTAAAATACTCTTAACAGAATCACTGATAGAATTAAATCAGGCTGGGTGGGATGGCACATGCCTATAATCCCAGTGGCTTGGGAGGCTGAGGCAGGAGGACAAAGAGTTCAAAGCCAGCCTCCACAAAAGCAAGGCACTAAGCAACTCAGTGAGACCCTATCTCTAAATAAAATACAAAATAGGGCTGGGGATGTGACTCAGTGGCTGAATGCCTCTAATTTCAATCTCCAGTACCCCGCCCCCCAAAAAGAATTAAATCAGATAATATATCTAACACATTTACATACATAGCTGATTGTCTGGCTCATAGTAAACATCCAATGTTATTATTAATTTTTTGAACCTATGCTGTTAGTATCTGAAAACCTTTTCAGACATTTTACCACTGCAAAGTTTTGAGGAATCAATTGTATATTCTAGTGAAATGATGCAGCTTTACTGGTACACAGGGAATTTAATTATGTGCCTTCCTGCTAAAGCCTTCAGTGGGAAATCAGACCATCAACACTGTGGGAAATTGATTGATTAACTCAATCAAGATCATCTTCAAAGATGCTTCCAAAAATACATCTGACAGCTTGTGGCTGAGGAAATCACTTAGCCTCTGGGAGTAGGAAGAGTCAAGGAGAGAGGTTGCTTTCTCTGAATTATTAGTTCTGTAGAGAAGAAAGTTATGTGATAACCCCCATATGGAGAATCCTCTCCTTGTAGAGTTTTGAGAACATCTCTTCTACTCCAAGAAGATTTTTGTTTGGAAGTATTTATTTGCCTGTCAGAACATATATTTAAGAGAAAATATATACTACAGAATAAACTGTAATTTTATGAAAATACACTGCAGAGGGACTATTTTGAAGCATTGCTTCTGGCTAGGGGAAGGGTCTATTTCATACAACCAGGTCACAGGGCATAGACGTAGCACCCATGTCTCCCAACCCAGGGAAGGGAACACAGAGACCTAGATAACACATCTGGAAAGATTTTGTCAAAGTCAAGCAGAAATACAGACTCAAATCTGCAATAAAGAAATTTTTACTCGGGAATGAAGGGTGGGATGGCAATCTGCAACACACATGTGCAGACCAGGGTGGCCTCTGGTAGGTTCAGAGAACAAAGAAAGATTGAGAATTCTATTAAAGATAGAGAACTCCATACAAGCTATTCTGAACAAAAGTGCTTGCAGGTACTGGCAATCTCTGATTGGCCAGTGGCAGCATTGCTGGTAGGGTGGGATCTTGTGCTCACCATCGGAAGAATTAGACACCGGCACACCTGGGATGAGAACAAATCTCTTTATTCTTGTGTTTGAGCTCAACAGAGACAACATATGGGAGACAGAAATCTCAGGCTGACTCAGAGGACAAAGGAGTACAGCTTTCATGCCACCCATGAAGTAGGCACGGTTCCAGTCTCTTGATAGTGTCCCAGGTCCAGATGGAGTTTCAGCTGCACCTGAATTCTTCATCATGCCTCTTCATGCATCCCATGTCTCCTACCACCTTAGTCTCCACCTGGGTTGTGCGTTTTACTATGCTGATAAACTAAGGGTAACTGCAGATTACTTTGGTACCCCTCACCATCTGGAGTCTCTCCTGATCACCTGGGAAAGTTCCCAATATTATTTTCAGAACAGGAAAGACTATTGTCCTGTCTCTGTGGGTTTGATTTTAGTGACCTTGTTTTGTCTGGCCCTGGCTTTTTTATATTTCTGCTGACCGCATGGTCTCGGAAGGCTGAGCTGACTTCCGAACCTCCTGCCTGCTCGTGTGTTATCTTAATTTTATAGTCTTGAAGACTGATTCACTTTTTAACTCCTAATTTTCTGGTGTGTCTGAGAACTACGTTGTATGTCCCAGAAGCAATCACTGAGTGAAGCTGGTCTTAAAGTCATGGCTGGCAGTTCCATGATGTGGTAAAAGTAGCAGTCATTATAAGAAGGTAAAGTTATATCCTGATGCTCATTTAAAACATCTCAGTGGTTCTACATCATCTCCATCGGCATTGCTTAAAGTGTGGTCTGCAAACAGGTGTTAGACTATAAGCTGTTTATTTTCATTTTAAGTACAGAAATAGAGAACATGTGTGTAATTACTTGAATGAAGGATTCAATGTCAGTTTGATCTCATAATAACATTTGGCTAGTATTTTTTCTTTATTTCCTTTATCTAAATATTCATTTAAATGTTTTTATAAAAAGATTGGTCTGTGATAGACTAAAACCTAAAGATGAAAAATAGGTCTTTCACCAAAACAGTTTGAGAGATACTGATCCATAGGTCCTAGCTCTTTGTAAGATCTGTAAGGTCATCTGTGTCCTGGCCCCTGCCCAACCCTCTGACATCACCACCAGCCACTCCCCTTCACAGCATTGTTTCATACCAGATCACAGGAACTGGTCGTTTACAAAAGCTGGTCCCTCTGCCTGGAATAACTTTTATAGTCTCAGGTGGTTGCTAATTTTTTATTAATGAATTGAGTTCAAGCTTCCTGTATGTCTCAGGACTTCAAGTAACAGACAAACTACTCAATCATTTAAACAGGGAGGAAATCATGGACAGAGGAGCGGAGATGGAGCTGGCTTCAGACTCAACAGGATTCAAGTACTAGAACTATTTTAGTTTCTCTCTCCATCTCTCTCTCTTTTTATTCTCATCCCTGTACTTACCTCTGTCTTCCTGTAAACAACCTTGCTCCATTTAGTAGACATTTAGCAGAAGACATTGTGGAACCAACATAATGGGGCAAGAGGATAAATGAGAACTCTCCATTGACTTCAGATAAAATCATCTAGAAAAGGATTCTTATTGATCTTAATTGGATCAAAGGTCCACTTTTTACCTTGGACCAAAATTTTTGTGATCAAGGAGAAGGGCCATTCCCAGTAGAACAACTTCTACCTTTCCACAAGAGAGATTATTCCAAAATGTCAACTGGAGTTATACCTCTCCCCTTCTTTAAGACCTCTTTTTCTCATTTATTTGCAGGGAAAAAAATATTGCAGATATTTTGTTCTTCACAAGCAAGGTTTGCTGTTTCCCACCACATTTGCTGCTGGACTAACCATCCGCAGTACCTACTCCCTGCATCTATGTCTTCCACATGCTGGGGATACCCTGTTCCAACAGTCTATGCAATAAATCCCTAAGCATCTCTCAAAGTAAACTGAAAAATGTAGCCTTCTCAGCAATTTTTTTCTGGTTGTCTCTAAATAAAGATACTAACTTTACACTAATATTATTTTACACCTCATGTACTCTTGGTGTTCTTGTAACACTATCATAATAACATGTCTTTCTTTCCTAATACATTTGCTTCTAAGCTCTAAGTTTATTCATATTATCTAGCATAATGATTGGCATAGTGGATGCTCAATTTGATATATGTCAAAAGAGATTATAACACTGATCCCCCTTGAATTACAGATGTCTGTTTATATACCTTCCTTTCATACTAAAGTTTGAATGTTGAGAGCTTATCTGTGCAACCCACAGTGCTGAACACATGTAACTGCTAAGTACCTCTGTGTTGAAGATGATAATTGAATGAATCAATTATGGGAAAATGGGCACATACGGAGCAACCTTCACCATGGAGCACTCTACCAAGACTTAATTTGCTGAAAAGAGCTGGCCAGTATTATGGGGGTTTCAAAGACCCTGGCTTTGAGTCTTCCTTTTCTGCAACTTATCATACAACTCGTTGGGTATAAGGTAGGTGAGAAAGGGCTACTTAACTTACAGAGGCAAAATTAGTCATTGGGCACAGGACCATTATTGAGGTTCATGTCTGCATCTGGGTAAGTTCTCCCCAGTCTTTGTTAAATAACCCCTCAGGTCAACTCACTTCCCTTGGGATCCAGAGGGCAAGGATCTTCTACTCTATTCCTGTGGATAACTGCAAAGAAACATCGAAACATCCATCACTAAAAGAGCTTTCCACACAGATTCTCATGAGGCATAAACAGCCAGTTAATGATCTGGTTCTGCAGAGCTATTCACAGCAGGAACTGTGTATATCTTCTATATGGGGTTAGAGTGGGCAGCAAGGAGGGGAGGGGGACGGCTGAGACCCACCATTGTGAATGATAACAAAGTCAGACCACTGTAACCATCGCCATGGCGACAACCATCTCTGTCTCTCTAGAACATACACAACTTATCATTAGTCGTCATTTCTAGTGTCAGGCTGACACAACCTGAGGACTCATTAACATCTCAAAGCTGCATACACAGGAGGGGTGTAGCTTAGCTGTTTATTTCTGCCAGGCAAGAGCTAAGAGCCATCTTTCAGGTCCTTATTGGCAGGGATTCCACACCACCTTGGGAAAATGGAAAATGGACATATTTGGCTTACGGCCTTGAGGTGTCCTCTGTGAAAAGATGCCACAGTCTGATTAGAAATAATCACTTTGGAAGGAGTTTTGCAAAAGTATGATATTTTCCCTGTTGCTGAGCATTCTATCTTTTATTAAAGTACTTGGTAATTATCTTGTTGATTTCCTGTGAAATCCTTGGGAAAAGGTTTCTATAAAGTTCACTCTTCAGTCATGCATAAATGGACACAGAGCTGCTTCAAAATATCTTTACTGTATTAAAATCATTGTGCGCTAGATTGATTGTGAACTCTGGAATGGTATCACATAGGCAGAAACATTACAGCAAACTTTGATGTGTTTATTTTTCTGGCATTATGAATTCACATGCTATGATATAATTATATGATTTGACTATACTAATAGGATCAGACCTGTTACATTACCTAACACATAGTAGGTACTCAAAATCATTCATTGAACAAACAGATGAACCATTGCAAACCTGTAGGTGTATGATTGAAAATACAGAGGCTGGAGTAAAATACTGAGAAACACAGGAAATGAAAGCAAACACTATAACCCATTTCTATCATTTTCTGTTTTCCAAATATGTCAGCTGCTCAGCCTCCAATACCTTGGTCCTCACTGTTCCTTCTGCCTTGAGCCTCCTTCTCCACTTGTCCATAGGATTAATTCCTTCACAGTCTACTGGTCTCAACTCCTCCCAGCCCTTTGATCATCCCTGACTAATGTCAGAAGTCATTATTCTCCCCTCCATATCTCACTATAAGTTGTGAATTCTGATCAGCATTGATTTCACTCATCACAGTGGACTCTAATGACATCTGCATTGGGAACATCATCTGACTGTGTCAAGGCCAGTTGTGTCTTACTCAGTCTTGTATAGAGTGAGGACTCAGTAAGTGTTTGTTTAAAAAACAAAACAAACAAACAGAAACTTCCATGGAGATGAGAACAAGATTCAGATACAGCCAGAACTTGTACACTTGGAAGCAATGGCTCATGGCCTCTAAGTTTGCTGGAGTCACCTAGCATTTGCTTTTGAAAACACGCCAAAATTTATACCTGCCTGGGTCTTACACCAATATCCATGTTCTTGCCACTATGTCTTGAGGTGTGTCAAGCATCATGGGGGTAGAGTGGTGCAAGGAGGAAAAGTTCCTGAAGGAGACTCTTTAGTTTAACGTCTGTAAGTGCCTGGGCCAAAGGTGGTCCCGAAAAGGGATAATAGGAGCAGGGAGAAAAGACTGCCATTCCATTCCCTCGGGCTTCACGATGCCCAGGCTGCACTGCATCACCGACAGGCAGAAGAGGAAATCTACTATACTTCCCAGATCATTTCCAAAGAGGGAACAAGGCCACACAAGGAGCCACTGTGAGAGAGACTGTAGAGTCTATAAGATTCCCACCACATTCAGGCACGTCACAGATAATAAATACTTAATGAACAAAAGAACACGAAACAAGTGCCATAATGTTATGGGATCTCACATTTTACTTGAGCTTATTTTGACCTCAGACTTCTCAAGGGTTGTGATGGAGATAAAGCCAGAACATCACTAAAGTTCTGACTCTTATTCTGGGTCTTATCTCTGCCATGCTGTGTGGTGAAAAGGAACTAAGAGGTCCCCCCCCCCCTTTTTTTAAGAGAGAGAGAAAGAGAGAGAGAGAGAGAGGAGAGAGAGAATTTTTTTATTATTTTTTTAATGTTTATTTTTTAGTTTTCGGCGGACAAAACATCTTTGTTTGTATGTGGTGCTGAGGATTGAACCCGGGCCGCACGCATGCCAGGCGAGCACGCTACCGCTTGAGCCACATCCCCAGCCCCTAAGAGGTCCCTTAAGCACTTCAAATCTCCAAGCAGTGGTACTTAGATGCCTTTTAAAGTATGAAAAGCTCCCCCCAAAAAAGTCCCCCCCCCCTCGCTCCCATCACCCCCCACCTCCGCCCCAGGTGACTTGCAGGACCTCAGAGCAGCTCTGGGCACTTGTGTTTGATCTCACACGCACTGAACTTGGCCTTGGACTAAAGACGACTTCTAGCACTAACATAAAGGCTACTTTGAGCACTCTGTCAAGGACTTGGGAGACACATTTTTCAAAGAAATAAATACATTTGGTTTCCAGAGTTAGCATGAGGCCAGGTCAGATTTCTTTTTTTCTTTATCTTTTATTCTCTACCTGTTCTTTTCTCTGTGTCAGTCTGAGATGTAGTTAATTAAATACAGGGGCTGGAAGGAGCAGTCACTGAAATCACTTCACACAGACCATGCTTGAGGAGGAAAGCTGGGTCAGGGTTGCCTTCCAGAAATGCAAATGAACAGAATAAACTCTGCCTGCGTGTTAGGCCTAACAAGCTTTAAAACACAGTGGCAAGGAAGAAAATGTTGTTCACAGGTTCCCAATTGGTAAAAATGTACTCTTTGTTCTTGGGCGATAGAAATCGATTTTCTGAGGCTTTGCACATCGTCACGAAATGCCTCCGATGTTAAATCCCTGAAGTGTCTACATAAAACAAGAAGGTCTGAGTGCCAGGATCGAACTTCCTCTGCCCTTGAAGATAATCTGAGTGGTTTCCTAAGAACAGAACTGCTGTCAGTCCTAGGGCACAGAAGGAGCTGTGCTCAGTAGCTTGCTACATCCTAAATGCAAAAAAAACAGACTGCTAGATTTCACCTGTGGACCTCCCCGAGAGTTGACCAACATTTAGAATTATAAAAAAACATGTGTCTGGTAGAACCTGGTATCACCTGGGTGGAATCAATTTACATAATAGCGAATATAAACAAAGAAATCTCCAGTGACTTCTTTTTTGCCTACTGGCATCTTGTGACTTTTCCTAGCATGGTATCTGAGGTCATTCTACCCTGGTAGGATGTCACTCTACACTTTCTCTGATCTCACATGACATTTCAAATTGCATACATTTTAAAGAATTTATTTTCTGCCCATGTATTCAGTGCCCAATGCTCCACTAACAGCTTTAGTTATTTTTTTCATGTTCTTCATTTATTAAAAAACATTTATTTAGCACTTACCTTGTGGCACCCATTGTTTTAGGCCCTGTTAGTAAACTTTTGCAGAGACTGTGTGCTGCTGTGGAGACACAGACAATATCAATGTGTAATTCATAAACTGATTGCAGAAAATAAATGATAATAGAGAATAGACTCAAGCAAAGGCCAAGAGGATGTAGAGAGAGGCATTTAAGAGGGCATTCAGAGAAAACAGAAGTGTCTCTGAACTATCAATAATGCGAGGTCAAACAGGAAGGCAGGCACCTGACCATGCAGAACCTTGGAAGCCATGATGGGAAGTTTGCATGGTTTTTATTTATAGGATAATGGGGAGCCTAGATTATACTTTAGATATCATCCCATTGACTGTTAGGTGGGGAACCGAGGGTAGTAGGCAAGAACAGAAGGAGAGTTAGGAGGCTCTGGCAGAAGTTTAGGTGAGAAATGATCACAGGGCAGTGGGTAGATTGGGTGTGTATTTGAAGACATGGTTAGTGAGACATGCTCATTTGCTCATATAGTAATTCTTTGAGAAGAAGCAGCTGCAATGATGGAACCAAGCTGTCAAACATTTGAAAGTGAATGTCCGAGTTCATAACCCACTTGAATCAAATGTATGAAAGATGATATGTCATGAGCTTTGAAATGTTTTGAACAACCAATAAAAAAAAAAAAAAGAAAGTGAATGTCCGAAGTTTACCTTATAATCAGGGGAAGTAAAAAAAAAAAAAAAGAAAATAGCTGATGGGGAAACCAACCTCTACTGAGGCTCACAACTATTTTTCTTGTATTGCTACCTGGAAATTTCCAAGGAAATTTTTTATTTGGGCTGATTCTTGCAGAAAATGGCCTCATGATTTCCTTACTCCAAGCATTTCTATACCGAGAAGAACTCAGAAACTCTGACTTGTTACTTGTTTAAATAGTTCACTTTACCGTTTGATGTTTACTTCTCTCTCATCATTGCTGATGAGTCACTTGAAAAAAATAAATGCTTTTACAAACTTCCATAGTTGCCTCTGTTGTGCTGTGTTGACAAGGAGAGAATGCTGTCGGCAAAATTTGATGCAGCTGGCTGTTTGTTTTCTTGGAGGACCCAAAGGTGAATATAAATAATTTAAAATAACTTTTATGATCTGTGTGTCAGTAGCTGAGTGATAAAATTAAAGGAATCAAGCTAAGATCGAAGAGGGAGAACTATAAAAGAATTTGAAGGAAAATATAAAATTTGATTTGACAGGACATATTTCTTAAGCACTCACAGTATGCAAGAACCATAAACAAAGGACTAAAACCTATATTTATTGAGTGTTCTGCCTGTGCAGGCTTGAATCTGGAAAAGACAATGCAGGAGGTGTAACTCTAACCATCATTTTATAGATGAGGAAATGAGCAGGATTAGAGGTCAGGGAACTTGCTCTTATTCCTGTAGGTCTGATTCTAAGGTCAGGATCTCATTGACTGTGAGGTGCTTCTCATTTAAGGAGCTCTTTAGAAGTTCACTGGGTAGCCGTGCAGGATGAAGACATACTGACAATAGTCAGAATGATTTAGGGTCACTGAGCCATGTTACATGGAAGAGCTGTCTTTTATGCAGGGACTGGATGGAAATATATGATTTGAATGAGACACGAGAGTATCTTAGGTCAATATGATGGATAAGCATGAGAAAGTCAGGTTATTGCATAATAAGTTTTCTCTGAGTTGCCAATCAATATTTTTTAGTATGTAATAGAATGCATATATTGTATATACAAATAATATACATTAATATATAATATATAAAGCATATTTTATTGTGTCATATATAAGTCACATTAATTTAATATAAATATATGGACAAATTCACATATGATTCTATAATATATTCATAATATTTACATATGGAAGGCATGTGATATACCAATATTTTAATATGTATACTGTATGTGTTAAGATGTATAGTATATAATATGTATACTGTACATGTATTTTTCATAGTATTGTCTGATTGATTCCATTTCGGTGTCATGTAACAAAGAAAGGGACAGACTGGAAATCTCGCACAGTGAATCTGTACATTTTTTATCAAGTCCCTTGGTTTCTCAGGGTCTTATGTTCTAATCCAGACTAAAAAAGAGTAGACTCGATATTTTTAAGATCCTAAGTATACATTTCTCAAAAATGGCCAACATGAATAGGAAAAATATACAACATCACTAATCATCAGGAAAATGCAGATAAAGAGACCACCTTACAAATGTGAGAATGGCTATTATCAGACAGACAAAAGTAATGTGTGAATATGTTGATAAGGGAAACCTGCACACTGTTGGTGAGAATGTCAGTCAGTAGAGCCATTAGAGAAAAGAATATGGAGGTTCCTCAACAATTAAAAACAGAATCACCTTATGATCCAGCAGTCCTGCTCCTGAGTAGGTACCCACAGGAAGTGAGATCAATATGTTGAACATATCCCATGTTCTTTGCAGCACTCTCACAATGCCCTAGATATGAAATCAACCTAAGTGTCTACCAGTGGATCAAAGGATAAAGGAAATGTAGTATATGTACACAGTGGAAGACAATTTAGCCTTTTAAAAGAAGGAATTAATTTGGTAGAGTAAAATGTTTTCCAAGTTAACATGAAAGACATGTTAGTGAAATAATCCAGGCAAAAAAAGACAAATAGTTCAAAGTCTCACTTATATGTGGAATCTAAACATGTTGAACTCAGGTTCAGAGTAGAACAGTAGTTGCCAGGTGTGTGTGTATTGATCAAAGGAATAACATTTTAGTTAGATAGAAGGAGAAAGTTCAAGAGATGTATGGCAGACATTATGACTGCAGTTAACAATAATGTGTTATATTCGTGAAAAACACCAGGAGTAGATTTTCAGCACTCATACTACAAAAATGATAACTATACAAGGTGATATATGTTAGTCATCCCACTAGGTATGAATATTTCAAAAAATATCATGTTGTACCTGATAAGCATACATAATTTTTGTCTTTCAATTAAAAATTAAATTAATTGAATAAAAGAACATATCTAGGTTTCCAGCCCTAAAATTCACTTTAAATTTTAACACATAATAATTGTACATATTTATGGGATAGACTAACCCTTGTTTTGAACATGAAGCCTGGCCAATATGTTCTACCAGTTGGTGACACCGCCCTTTGTGCAGGCACCGGAGGTGTGCAACCTACTGTGTTGTATGGATTGGTTTGTTCACATTCACCCCTTGCAGAAACTGAGCTTGCCAAGATTTGGAATGGCGTCCTCCCCACATTTAACTCCATGACTGCATGTTCGCTTTTTCAAAGATGATACTCTGTTCCAGGTGCCTCCATGTCAAAATTTTATTGAAAAAAATATCACTCCTAACATGCTTCATTTCTCCATTATTTTAAAGTAGTAGTTCATTTCCAGCTTGATAAAAATAAACAGTTTATGTCAATCAGAGTTTAGGTCGGAATCCCTTATGGGAATGTTGCTTAAGAGGACTCATAATTGCCACCTATGTATCCTTTCAACAAGAGATCCCAAGACAATTTCCTAAGAAAAAGCTACTACTTCATATTTTAGGCTGAGGTACAAAGAGATCAGCAACTTTATTAACGGTTAATAAATCATTCACTGATTGGGACTTAAGCCTCTGAGCCCTGGCGTCACAACTTTCTACATAACCCCCGAAGAGCAGGCAAAGGAAATGGTGCTCGGAGATTCTGTGTTCCCAGTGTACTTAACATAATCAGTTTACCTGTGTCAATTTCATTACTGCTTATAAATAGGGATGCTGCCTCATGGGGAAAGAAAAGCTTCCCGACTCCTTTTCCATCTCCAAGCAGAGTAATTCACCATTCAAATCTATTCTGAAAGGGCACAGAATTTATTTCAGCAAACTCTGAGAAATGAGGCAGTTCCCTGCAGAAGCAGCTGCTCTGGGGTTTGATTTGGGTTGAAAATGTCCTAGGTTAGGTGTTTATGTCCCTCAACCATTCATTCTGGCTGCCTTCTTCATCAGAACTGTGTTTGAAAATCCCTTTATCTTCCTTTGACCCTGCAAGGCTGCTACCCAAAGGAATACACTCCAATCCTCCTCAGCCTGTCTGGAGAGATTTAGCTCTCTGTCAAAGGGGTTTCAAAGAGAAGATTTTCAGCAGTTCTGGAAGGGAAACATTGTTTTCTATATAGAAGTGGGTCACGTTTGCTTGTTTTTGTGACTTGCAGATGCTCCAGGAAATTTATAAAATTTATAAATGCATATGTGATATACACATATATGTATATACATACTATATATGTGTGTGTGTGCACATACATATGCTAGTGTGATTGCATCAGTGTTTCAACCTTTCAGAAAGAACTTTAGTCATAAATTTGTATAATTTTAAATAAGGTCAACTCTATACTCCAGAATAGCTCAAGTTAGGGAACATTCAGCCACAAGGAAATGCCCTTTTGTTACTTTCCTATATAAGAGTAATTCAGATTAAGGAAGTTGTGCCTAACCAAGGCCTGGAGGTAATTTGCTTTCCATGCAAGAAAAAAGAATTGTTTAAAACTAGATTAATTGCATGATAATACAGAACACTTTTTCTTTAGAGTATTTAAAACTTTGACTCACCCTTTCTTTTATCATCATATTCCTTTTGACTTTTTTTTTTTTTTTGATACTGGGGATTGAACTCAGAGGCACTCAACTACTGAGCCACATCCCCAGCCCTATTTTGTATTTTATTTAGACACAGGGTCTCACTGAGTTGCTTAGTGCCTTACTTTTGCTGAGTCTGGCTTTGAACTCACGATCCTCCTGCCTCAGCCTCCCAAGCCACTGGGATTTCTGATGTGTGCCACTGCACCTGGCTTGACTTTTTTATATTTTTAAACTGCATGAAATTTGTGACTCTAAAGAATTGTCCTAGAAATAAGACACCTGGTTATAACACCCATTTTGCTACAGGTTTACTGGGCAGACTTAGGGTATTTCTTGATGTTTCTGAAAACTCAAATTCCTCTTCTGTAAGAATAATGATGAAATGCTCTTCTTGAGGTACAGTTGTGTGAATAAGATAACTTATGCACAATACCTACCAGCTGGTAGAAATGTGAAAAATGTCATTCTCCATTTCTAAGCCAAGTCCGGTCCCAGTTTCCCTAAATGCCAAAATAATTGAGATGGAATTAAGAAGTATTTACTGTGCTATTTACCTCTTGGCTATTATGCTTACTTGGTTCTTTCTGTGCCTTCTCCATGGTCTAGGCATTTCATCTATCTCTCATTATGTTACTCTAAAATAGATTTTTTTTACATGTGACTTGTGAAACAGAAAAGAACAGTTGGCTTTCTGTTTTCCCTTGGGAAAAGGAAATGCCAAACGACAATTACTAGAAAAGGAGTCTCTTTCACCTAACTCCAACTCTATTGCTAAAGATATTCAAACTCATAGTTATATAAATCAAATGGAAGAGATATTCATAAACTTGAGGATTAATATGATGGCATAGGACATATGAAAATTTCCCCATCTCAATAAAAACCATGTTTAGACACCAATCAGCTGTTGACTTGGAACAAAGCATCTAGATTCTCTGATAATTCAGGTCTTCGACAAAATGAGGAAGTATGTTTAAAGAAATTGAAACTCAGAATTCCTTCAGGGACCAGAAAAACATGATTAAGTGAGCCAGTTGGATATAACATTAATTGTTGGAAGTTAATTCAAAAGTTTTTAAAAGTGGCTTAAAAAGGGACCTCCAGGTTAGATGACCAACCGTGTCAGGTTTTCCTGCTAGGATTTAAATCTCATCAGATATAGTCTTTCTATAATAAATGACTTTAGTAGATGCCCTTTCAGAGAACTCAATTTGTCTATTAGTATAGGGTTTTGAGAGAATCAAACATTTACAAAATATCTAAAGAGTGGAGATCCACATCTATATTAAAACAAAAGATGGAGAGTGATAAAGGGAATCTTTCTAGAGGGTCATTTTAAGATATTGAATCATGCTTCATGACCTTCAAGGAGGAAATTTCATTCCTTAACACTGGTGCTGTCTGGAACTCTTTCCTGGGCTTAGGATACTTAGCGTTACACACAAAGATAACCAACTAGTCTTCATACCCTCTTCTTGCTGCATATAGAGGTATAACTTCATTTAATTGAGAATATATATATAATTTGAAGAGCAAATAGCCCTCTTTCCTGCATTAGAGAAATAGCAGAACTTGTAGTCTTTTAGTGGTCTCATCATTCTCTGTGATACATTTTAAAATGTTTCCTAAAGTTGACATTTGACCATTGATGATTAACTTAAAACATGTGAATGCCTTTTGTGAATTCAGTCTCTACACATATAATTACTCATGTTCAGAAAATAGAACATAACACTCCAATCTACCCTTTTGAGTAAGCAATCCACAGGAACTGACTTGGAGCAACTGATTTAACCAAGCAACGGGTGAAAGAATGTCTGAAGGCAACTGGTTTCATAAGCCAAGGCAGGAGAATGCATTTTGAAGGATGCTTAGGGCTGGTGAGTGAGAAGGTGTCCCGGAAACTAATAAAGTTATAGCATAGGAACAATCACTTTAGTACATGTTAAGGAACATCAAGGAAGATTTATATCTCCTTTTAACTTCATCCTGAGACAGTTTCAAATTCAATTGCTGGGTTGTTTTAAAGTAAAGCAGAAGTTCAAGAGGAGAATGTCTTTCAATAGGCTTATGATGATTTAGAGCAGGTTTAATCATCTTCTGCTCTCTGCAGGAAGATTACTGACGTGACCAAAGAAGCAGCATGTGCACTGATTTCATCCTTAGAGAGGAGGAGAGATGCTAAAAGCTCATTAGGAACAAATGCATTTGCATGCAGCCTACTTCATATTCAGAGTTAGCAGAGATTCACAATGTGGAATCTGAAACCGAGCATTTAGGATGGAGAACACGGCAGGGCTTCTAATGTCATAAACAGAATCCACACAGCCTTGAGGCTGTTAGCATAAATGAGCTATTCTCTAACTGCAAACTTAATACCCACCTTAAATAAATTTCAAATCTGCATGTTATATATCAGCAAGTAGTTTCTAAGTGAAAAATGTTGGATCCCTCTGTCACTTGGAGGATTTATGTGCAATTCTTTTATTTTCTGAGTATGATCCATCTCCCATACCCTTGATCTTCACACCCTTATTTCCAGCCAGGTAAGCCTATTCTCAGTTTTCTATACACTGAACTTGATTTTCCCTGCTTTGAGCCAATGATAAGATTTTTCTCACATTTCTTGAATGCCCTTCCTACACATTCAGCATGCTTAAGTCCTAATTATCCTCTGAGACCAAATTCAAATATTAACTAATTCCTTCACAAAACCCTCACTTATCTTCCCAAATGGAAGTACAACCCTGTTTTGAATTCCCATAGAACTCCCACAGCATTCATGTGAGCACAATGATGCCACCTTTTACTTACACAAGAGCCATATATGGGTGGTACTTTTTGGTTCCCTTACTGGCTTCTCAAAGGCAGGATTTGAATTCAAATTTGGATCTCCACATGACCAAAACCACTCTTTCATTCGTAGTAGACTTGCTGAAAACTCATCAGAGGAACCCAAAATTTCAATCACTGGTATTCTTTTGTATATATATTTTAAAATGTTGCAGGATGATCAGCTTCATTTATTTATTTCACACATATTGATTGTGTGCCTTCTGGGTCCCCAAGGCTGGAAATATACAGATGAACAAGATCACTTATATTCTAGTGAATACATAAATAAACATGAAATTGGAATTATAAATAGTATATCACACATTAAAGTGATGTGAGAGTGAAAGGCTGGAGGAAGGGGTACTGCTAAGCTTACATCCAAATGATAAAAAGGAAGCAGCCAGGCATGCATATGTGTCACTCTGGGTTTGGACAGGGAAGTAGGCATTATTCCAAACATTTCAAACAGAAAGGGATTTAATGCAGGGAATTACAGGCTTCAAGATCCTCGGCAAACATTTTGGGTTCAAAAGTCAGAAATAGCCTTATCCACCATTTAAAAAAAAATTGCATATATAGGAATCAAAGTCACATGCCAATAAAAAAGGTGAATCTCAGGAGGACCACCACAAGCCCACCAGCGATGTCAAGGACTCACACTTGATTTGAAGGCGTGATTATGAGAATAGTCGTCAATGAGTTTGCCGGATCCTCCATAAGTGTTCAGTTCCTGGAGTTCAGGCAAAGGGAGGTAAATAGTTTGATTTTTTAAAAATCCTGAGTCTTTGCCAAGGGAGCACAGTGTAGGGAGAGAGGAATGAAGTGTTAAGAAGTCAAAGTGTTTGCAGAGGCACGATGGTCATGATGAATAATAGAAGCTTGAAAGCAGAGAAAGGAAACACAGGGCAGCTGATGGAAGAAGTGGAAGGGTCCATGAGCTGGGGTTTCCGTAGGATCCTGTGTGGATGGAGTTATAGTACTATGTGTGTTGGAAGCACAGGCCAAAATAAATCAAAGGTGGGGCAGCTGATGGGGAGGCAAGGTCAAGGCAGCATCCTTCAAGGGCCTTTGTGAAGCTATTGAGGGAACAAGAAATCCTCACCCTGCGCTGCTTGGCTGTGGACCTTTCCACCTTCTTTTACTACGTTTCTTGTTCACCTATTTGAAATAATAGAGATCAGAGTGAATTACAAGTTAAGGGAAAAAGTAAAAGTCAAGATAAGGTGAAATAAATATAATAGCCCAAGATGAATTCTGATTTATTTTTTTAAAGGTTTTAAAGGCCAACGGAGAGCTTCCATACCACCTGGAGGGCCTGAAATCAACTAGCAGTGTTCTGAGCAATAGCAAGCTGAGTTCTGGCCCCTGGAGAAAATGTCAGATGAAACTGGGTCACAAGTGAGGTTCATAGAGCCATAAACAACCTCAGGCATGGGTGTAAACTGCATGACCACAATGATTAAGATGATGCTAATGCCGAGGTGACACTTGGTGAATCCTCACAGTGTCCCAGAACTTGACATGGGATTGTTTATCCATTTAATTATCTCGATAACCTATAGTACCCATGAAGAAACTGAAACCCAAAGAATTTAATTAACTTGCCCAAATAAACAAAGTTAGATAGCTCAAACAAAAACATTAAGCAAAACCACCTGTGCATCTAATGCCTAAGGCAAGCCAGTCTTTTCAGTTAACTGACTGACCAGCCAGGGGTCATGATGGAAAAAGCAAAGGCACAGGATTTACACAACCCAGGGCAGGAATTGTGGACTGGCCACATGCTTACCGGGTGATCTGGGGCCAATTACTCACTCTTGAGTCTCCGTTTTCTTATCTGTAAAGATGATGAGAATAATACCCTAACTAATGGAAAGATGAAAGGAGACAAAGTCTGGAAGATTCCCCCACCTTTGTCAGTACCATTCATTTTTATGTTGCTGAAGATATCTAGTATCTCGCAGGTAACTGGTGTTTAAGAATTAGGAGACAGTGGATGGATTGGTGGATTAATGTATGACCATTTAAAGGCTATGGAATAAAAAAAAGTGGGGGGAAAGAAGGAAGGAAGAAAAGAAGAAAGGAAGGGAGGAAGGGAGGGAGGGAAGGATGGAAGACATACTTCCACACAGATTGATTGACCATGTGCCCACTCCTGTGTTTCTCAGCCCTTTTGCAGATGGGCAGCATCATGTGACTAGTTTTGACCAATAAGCTGTGAACAGAACCATGTGTCTGACCTTGGGCTCAAAATATTTAAGAGCCTGGGAGGGACTTTCTTGCTCTCTCTTGCAGCAACTATAGAAGACCTAGATTTAGGGGGAGAAATGAGCCACAGGCCAGGAGCAGTGGGTTATGACTGAATCACTGCAGTGGGAAAAACAAAACAAAACAAAAAACTGCCCTGTAATTACCAGGCTTCCACAAGACTTTGAATTAGCCCTGATTTATGCAGCATAGCCAAACTTATCTTGATTCCTATCTTGCTTCTGTTTTGGGGAAGGGGGGCAGAAAATCATCTTTCTGGCATACCAAATTGGTGAACTCAGAACCAGTCTCCACATAATAAGAAATAATGTCAAAGAAAAGGGAAAACAAATAAACAAACCTTGAGCAGGATAAAAATTGGTAATTTCAACTGCTTCATAGAGCAGATTGTTAATGCTGTATAAGAACACAATTTTAGGACTTCAAAGATGGCGGCGAGGGGAGTGCATTGCCCCCGTGTGCTGCTTCACTGTGTGGGAGTATGACAAGTCAGGACGGCTAAAGGATATCTTGTTAGGAATTTCCAGCAATAGTGGGGTGCTCCGGAACCTGGAGGAAGGATTTCCATCGCACGAGGATCAGCTACGGGGACTCAAACGCGAGAGGTTTGTCGCACTGCTTATTCAGCAAATCGGCCCGAGGCTAGAATCTGCAGCGTGCGCTGGGATAGAGACGCAGGGTTACAGCGCTGCAGTTTCTGCCAGCCGCGCAAGCACCGTACTCAGGGCTGAATTCTGGGTTCGAGACGGGGGAAGGAAGCGGTCCATCTCGGTTCTCCACACCGGTCAGACCACAGAGGAGGCCAGCAGCCACCATGTTGGTAAACTGACGTCACCACCGCTGTTTTCGACTGACCGCAGCTCATTCAGCCATAGAACAGGTAATTTCAGGCTGCAATTCGCCTGCGGCTTGCAGACAGATTGCTAGGGCTCAGCGCCTGGGTGCTTCTTAGAACCTAATCTTATCGGAGTGAATACCCAGCGCGGAGCGGCTGCTGAGCCCGCGGAGGCTGCTTCTTGGACCCTGCGCCTACCAGAGCATACAACAAGCACTAAGCAGCCGAATTACGGCTCCCGGAACTGAGCCCGCGGGGACTGCTTCTTGGAGCTTACATTTATAGGAGCTTACACCGAGCACGGAGTGGCCGAGTTCCGGCTCCCGGAACTTCCCTGGCCCGGGGCTAGGAGCCCGCGGAAACTGCTTCTCGGTCCGGGTCCTGCTGAGGGCCGGTCAGGACTCACCCGGTGCTTTGGTTGCCCGGCAAGGGGAACGAAATGCTGCCATTCGCATAGGATACCAACATGGCAGAGATCTGACGTCTGCAGAAAGCGGCGGAGGAGGGAACTTCAGCAATACCAGTGGTGACATAAGCAGTTGGTCTCCTGGTAGGGGGGGTGAGGCACAGTCACCCGAGTCTCCTCAATTTGTCGTCGAGCCAGAGGGAAGGAGCCAGGCCGCCGCCAGCGCCCGGAGCAGGCCCAGCGGCTTGCCAGCGTGGTGACCGCGTGACTCCAATTGGAGAGGGGGCGGAGCGGAGCCGCCACCCGCATCCACAAGGTGGGCAGACCCGCGACCCAGTGGTACATGGGCGTGGTAGGAGGGGCAGGGCAGAGCCGCGGTTCGCGCTGTGACGAATGAGCGTGCAAGGTAAACAGACCTGTGACAGCCTGGCGGGTCAGGCCCAGTGGCCTGCCAGTGTGGTACACACGTCACCCCAACTGGAGTAGGGGCAGAGCAGATCCTTCTCCCACGCCCGGATCAGGCCCTGCCGGTGTGGTGGTCACGTGACCCCAATCGGGGGCGGAGCAGAACCGCCACCCGTGCCCGCAGGGTGAGCAGACCAGGGATCAACCTGTAGATCAGGCCCAGGGGTCCGCAGGCGTGGTAGGAGGGGCAGGGCAGATCCGCCGCCCGCGCCTCCAAGGTAGGCAGACCTACAACAGACCTGCGGATCAGGCCCAGGAGCCTGCCGGCGTGGTACAAACACCACCCTAATTGGAGTAGTGGCAGAGCAGAGTCGCCGCCCGTGTCAGGAACAGGCCCAGTGTCCTGCAGGCGGGGTAGTCACGACACCCCAATTGGAGTAGGGGCAGAGCAGAGCCTCCACCCGTGCCCAAAAGGTGGGCAGATCTGCGACCGACCAGCGGGACAGGCCCAGTGGCCTGCCGGTACGACAGACACGTCACCCCATTTGCAGTAGGGGCAGAGTAGAGCCGCCGCCCGCGCCTGCAGGGTAGGCAAACCTGCAACCGACCGGCGGATCAGGCCCAGTGGCCTGCCGGCGTGGTACACTCGTCACCCCAATTGGAGTAGGGGCAGAACAGAGCCGCCGCCAGCTCCCAGAACAGGCCCAGTGACTTGCCGGCGTGGTAGCCACGACACCCCAATTGGAATAAGAAGAGAGCAGAGCCGCCGCCCGCACCTGCAGGAAAGATACGCAAGCAGTATGAAAAGACAAGGAAAGAAAGGACCACAAGCAATGCTGGTCAACGCAACTTTAGAAGAGGTAACAGCTGCAGCAGATGGAATGTCAGATAAAGAATTCAGGATATACATGCTTCAGATGATCTGGAGTATCAAGGAAGACATTAAACAGCAAAATCAGACAATGAAAGATCACTTCGACAACGAAATACGCAAACAAATCCAGGAAGCAAAGGATCAACTATACAGGGAGATAGAGGTTATAAAAAACAAACAAACAGAAATCCTAGAAATGCAGGAAGCAATAAACCAACTTAAAAACTCAATGGAGAATACTACCAGCAGAGTAGAACACTTAGAAGATAGAACATCAGACAATGAAGACAAAGTATTTCAACTGGAAAAGAACATAGACAGCTCAGCAAGACTGTTAAGAAACCATGAGCAGAACATCCAAGAAATATGGGATAACATTAAGAGACCAAATTTAAGAGTCATTGGGATACAGGAAGGTACAGAGCTCCAAACCAAAGGAATGAGAAGTCTATTCAATGAAATAATACAAGAAAACTTCCCAGACTTGAAGAATGAGACAGAATCCCAAATCCTAGAAGCCTACAGGACGCCGAATGTGCAAAATCATAAGAGATCCACACCTAGACACATTATAATGAAGATGCCCAACATACAGAATAAGGAGAGAATTTTAAAAGCTACAAGAGAAAGGAAGCAGATTACATTTAGGGGTAAGCCAATTAGGATAACAGCTGATCTGTCAACACAGACTCTGAAAGCTAGAAGATCCTGGAATAACATATTTCAAACACTGAAAGAAAATGGGTTCCAACCAAGAATTGTGTATCCAGCGAAATTAAGCTTCAGGATGGAGGATGAAATTAAAACCTTCCACGATAAACAAAAGTTTAAAGAATTCGCAGCTAGAAAACCATCTCTTCAAAACATCCTCGCCAAAGCATTACAGGAAGAGGAAATGGAAAATAACAATGAAAACCAACAGTGGGAGGTAGGACAGTAAAGGGGGGGGGGATAATCAAAGAGGAAAACAAACCATGTTTAGTAACAGAAATAAACAAATATGGCTGGAAGAACAACCCATATCTCAATAATAACCCTAAATGTTAATGGCTTAAACTCACCAATTAAGAGACACAGGCTAGTAGAATGGATCACAAAACAAGACCCAACAATATGCTGCCTACAGGAGACGCATTTGATAGGAAAGGACATACATAGGCTGAAGGTGAAAGGTTGGGAAAAATCATATCACTCATATGGACTTCGGAAACAAGCAGGAGTGTCCATACTCATATCAAATAAAATAGATTTCAAGCCAAAGTTAATCAAAAGAGATAAAGAGGGACACTACATACTGCTTAAGGGAACCATACACCAACAAGACATAACAATCATAAATATTTATGCCCCAAACAATGGTGCAGCTATATTCGTCAAACAAACTCTTCTCAAGTTCAAGAGTCTAATAGACCACCATACCATAATCATGGGAGACTTCAACACACCTCTCTCGCCACTGGACAGATCTTCCAAACAAAAGTTGAATAAGGAAACTATAGAACTCAATAACACTATTAATAACCTAGACCTAATTGACATATATAGAATATACCACCCAACATCAAGCAGTTACACTTTTTTCTCAGCAGCACATGGATCCTTCTCAAAAATAGATCATATATTATGTCACAGGGCAACTCTTAGACAATATAAAGGAGTAGAGATAATACCATGCATCTTATCTGATCATAATGGAATGAAACTGAAAATCAACGATAAAAGAAGGAAGGAAAAAGCATACATCACTTGGAGAATGAACAATAGGTTACTGAACGATCAATGGGTTATAGAAGACATCAAGAAGGAAATCAAAAAATTCTTAGAGATAAATGAAAACACAGACACAACATATCGGAATCTATGGGACACATTGAAAGCAGTTCTAAGAGGAAAATTCATTGCTTGGAGTTCATTCCTTAAAAAAAGAAAAAACCAACAAATAAATGATCTCATACTTCATCTCAAAATCCTGGAAAATGAAGAGCAAAACAACAGCAAAAGAAGTAGAAGGCAAGAAATAATTAAAATCAGAGCTGAAATTAATGAAATCGAAACAAAAGAAACAATTGAAAAAATTGACAAAACTAAAAGTTGGTTCTTTGAAAAAATAAACAAAATCGACAGACCCTTAGCGATGCTAGCGAAGAGAAGAAGAGAGAGAACTCAAATTACTAGCATACGGGATGAAAAAGGCAATATCACAACAGACACTTCAGAAATACAGAAGATAATCAAAAACTATTTTGAATCCTTATACTCCAATAAATTAGAAGATAGTGAAGGCATAGATAAATTTCTTAAGTCATATGATCTGCCCAGATTGAGTCAGGAGGATATAGAAAACCTAAACAGACCAATATCAATTGAGGAAATAGAAGAAACCATAAAAAGACTACCAACTAAGAAAAGCCCAGGTCCAGATGGGTATACAGCAGAATTTTACAAAACCTTTAAAGAAGAACTAATACCAATACTTTTCAAGCTACTTCAGGAAATAGAAAAGGAGGGAGAACTTCCAAATTCATTCTATGAGGCCAACATCACCCTGATACCTAAACCAGACAAAGACACTTCAAAGAAAGAAAACTACAGACCAATATCTCTAATGAACCTAGATGCAAAAATCCTCAATAAAATTCTGGCGAATCGGATACAAAAACATATCAAAAAAATTGTACACCATGATCAAGTAGGATTCATCCCTGGGATGCAAGGCTGGTTCAATATACGGAAATCAATAAATGTTATTCACCACATCAATAGACTTAAAAATAAGAACCATATGATCATCTCGATAGATGCGGAAAAAGCATTTGACAAAGTACAGCATCCCTTTATGTTCAAAACTCTAGAAAAACTAGGGATAACAGGAACATACCTCAATATTGTAAAAGCAATCTATGCTAAGCCTCAGGCTAGCATCATTCTGAATGGAGAAAAACTGAAGGCATTCCCTCTAAAATCTGGAACTAGACAGGGATGCCCTCTCTCTCCACTTCTGTTCAACATAGTTCTCGAAACACTGGCCAGAGCAATTAGACAGACGAAAGAAATTAAAGGCATAAAAATAGGAAAAGAAGAACTTAAATTATCACTATTTGCAGATGATATGATTCTATACCTAGCAGACCCAAAAGGCTCTACAAAGAAACTATTAGAGCTAATAAATGAATTCAGCAAAGTGGCAGGATATAAAATCAACACACATAAATCAAAGGCATTCCTGTATATCAGCGACAAATCCTCTGAATTGGAAATGAGGACAACCACTCCATTCAAAATATCTTCAAAAAAAATAAAATACTTGGGAATCAACCTAACAAAAGAGGTGAAAGACTTATACAATGAAAACTACAGAACCCTAAAGAGAGAAATAGAAGAAGATCTTAGAAGATGGAAAAATATACCCTGTTCATGGATAGGCAGAACTAACATCATCAAAATGGCGATATTACCAAAAGTTCTCTATAGGTTTAATGCAATGCCAATCAAAATCCCATCGGCATTTCTTGTAGAAATAGAGAAAGCAATCATGAAATTCATATGGAAAAATAAAAGACCCAGAATAGCAAAAACAATGCTAAGCAGGAAGTGTGAATCAGGCGGTATAGCGATACCAGACTTCAAACTATACTACAGAGCAATAGTAACAAAAACAGCATGGTACTGGTACCAAAACAGGCGGGTGGACCAATGGTACAGAATAGAGGACACAGAAACCAATCCACAAAACTACAACTATCTTATATTTGATAAAGGGGCTAAAAGCATGCAATGGAGGAAGGATAGCATCTTCAACAAATGGTGCTGGGAAAACTGGAAATCCATATGCAACAAAATGAAACTGAATCCCTTTCTCTCGCCATGCACAAAAGTGAATTCAAAATGGATCAAGGAGCTTGATATCAAATCAGAGACGCGCCGTCTGATAGAAGAAAAAGTTGGCTACGATCTACAGTCGGTGGGGTCGGGCTCCAAATTCCTCAATAGGACACCCATAGCACAAAAGTTAATAACTAGAATCAACAAATGGGACTTACTCAAACTAAAAAGTTTTTTCTCAGCAATAGAAACAATAAGAGAGGTAAATAGGGAGCCTACACCCTGGGAACAAATCTTTACTCCTCACACTTCAGATAGAGCCCTAATATCCAGAGTATACAAAGAACTCAAAAAATTAGACAATAAGAAAACAAACAACCCAATCAACAAATGGGCCAAGGACCTGAACAGACACTTCTCAGAAGAGGACATACAGTCAATCAACAAGTACATGAAAAAATGCTCAACATCTCTAGCTGTCAGAGAAATGCAAATCAAAACCACCCTAAGATACCATCTCACTCCAGTAAGATTGTCAGCCATTAGGAAGTCAAACAACAACAAGTGCTGGCGAGGATGTGGGGAAAAGGGTACACTTGTACATTGCTGGTGGGACTGCAGATTGGTGCAGCCAATTTGGAAAGCAGTATGGAGATTTCTTGGAAAGCTGGGAATGGAGCCACCATTTGACCCAGCTATTCCCCTTCTTGGTCTATTCCCTAAAGACCTAAAAAGAGCATGCTACAGGGACACTGCTACATCGATGTTCATAGCAGCACAGTTCACAATAGCAAGACTGTGGAACCAACCTAGATGCCCTTCAATAGACGAATGGATAAAAAAAATGTGGCATTTATACACAATGGAGTATTACTCTGCATTAAAAAATGACAAAATCATAGAATTTACAGGGAAATGGATGGCATTAGAGCAGATTATGCTAAGTGAAGCTAGCCAATCCCTAAAAAACAAATGCCAAATGTCTTCTTTGATATAAGGAGAGTAACTAAGAACAGTGTAGGGACGAAGAACAGGAGAAGAAGATTAACATTTAACAGGGATGAGAGGTGGGAGGGAAAGGGAGAGAGAAGGGAAATTGCATGGTAATGGAAGGAGACCCTCAGGGTTATACAGTGGAGGAGGTAGAGAGAGAGGAGGGGAGGGGAGGGGAGAGGTGGGGAGGGGGGAGGGTGGAGGATGGGAAAGGCAGTGGAGCACAACAGACACTAGTATGGCAATTTGTAAATCAATGGATGTGTAACTGATGTGATTCTGCAATCTGTGTATGGGGTGAAGGTGGGAGTTCATAACCCACTTGAATCAAAGTGTGGAATATGATATGTCAAGAAATTTGTAATGTTTTGAACAACCCACAATAAAAAATTAAAAAAAAAAAAATAAATAAAAATAAAAAAGAAGAAAATTAAAACAAAACAAAAAAAAAAAAAAAAAAAAAAAAAAAAAAATAAATAAATCCACTCACCTATTATATGTGTTTTGATTAAAGAATTTAGTTCACTTACTATCAAGTTAATTATTGATAGCTTAGGACTTACTACTGTCATTTTGTTAATTGTCTTCTTGATTTGTAGATTCTTTGTTCCTTGCTGTTTTCCTTTTTGTTATAATGATTTTTTAATAGTGATATGCTTTCTTTCCTCTTTATCTTTTTTGTATCAAATATAATACTTTGTAATTACCACAAAGTTTAAGTTAAACATGTTATAGTTAACTGTTTTAAGCTGATAACAATTTAAGAGTGTACATAAAATTTTTGTGCTTTTTACTCATACATTTCATTATTGATGTCATAATATTCATGTTTTAATTTTGTTTATGTAAGCAAATAACTTGTAATTTGTTATTTTAAGTAATTTTTAACCTTTATGCTGGAGATCTGAGTGATTTACATGTCACCCGTACAATATTAGAGTAGTCTGGATTTGTCAATATACTTCTACCAGTGAAAAAAAAAAAAAAAAAAAAAAAAAAAAAGAACACAATTTTAAGGTGCCATCTAATAACTATGAAATTCATATTTCAGTGTAGTAGAATATTTGTTAGGTCTCATTTTATTCACTGACTGCAGAATCTCAGGTCTGAAGTGATGTCAGAGGTCATCATGATCACGCATGACCTCTTTATCTTATTGATAAAGAGAAACTGAGGCTCAGGGGTTGAGTTTTCCATGTTGACTTAGCAGTTCAGGTGCAGAACTGGGCTGAAACCCCATCTGTTATCCCTCAGGCTAGAATCTTTCTGACCCTGTGTTCAGAAGGCTTTTCCCATTGTTTTGATTGCTCGGTGATACCTGAAAGAGTTAATGTGTTTTCCAAAGGGTTATTTTTGTTAAGTTCTCCAAAGAGCCAAATGGAATAAAAAAACAGCAAAGTATTCTATTTGATACTTGTAGAGATTGCTCAGCCAGAAAATATTAGGAGATGGAAGTTATCCAGAAAGAATCAGTGAAATACTTATAGGAGGATACAGAAAAAAATAATTCTGTCTACCCAGTGGAAAAATTTACATAAGTTTTTAGAGTATAAAGCCAGAGAAGTAAGCAGTCCTTGCAGGAGGATAATGGAGTGGTGCCTTAATTCCCCTCATTTTTTTTTTTTTTTTTTGTTGTTGTTGTTGTTTTGTTTTTGGAGATATATCACTAGGCGTATCCAGGTGAGTCAGCAGAAAAGTGAATCCTATGAAGAGCTGGTCTGTGAAATGCAGCAAGGTGTTCATCACAGGGTGATCATTCTCTGTTTGGGAGCTTTCAAGTTTTCTGTATAGTGCCTGACTTTCTCTTCCCTAGCTTTCCTCAGGTCCTTAAGAAATGAGCTCTGAGGTCCTTATCTAAAATACCAAGACAGTCTTAGCTTCTTCAAAAGACTCAAAGAGATTTTGTTTTTCAGGATCCTGGTCTCAGGTGTCAGTTCCTCGTTTTTGTCACAGTGTGTCAGATGTTCAGGAATTTCTGATTAACTTAGGTCTTTGGGATAGCAAATGTCTTGCATGTAAAAATAAAACATGCATGTAAAATAAAAACGAACAATGAGAATAAAACACAGAACAGTCTGTGGCTACTCGTGTTCTCCGGCAGGGCAGAGCACGCAAAGGAAGCAGTTCCTGCTCATCCAAGGAGGTGGGTTTGCAGGGCCTCTGGATATCTATATTTTCATGTTTTGCCTCAGTTTTCTCATTTGGTTTATTGAGGATGTGACCAATGAAGAAATAACTACTGTTCAAAGGCTAGAGAAGAATTACCATGGCAATTCTTCAGTAATTCTTTGAGTGATAACCCCTGGAATTTCTAAATACTGCACACTGCTTAATCCCTCGATTCTGATGGAAGCTTGATTTCTAAGTCAAACAGGGATGTGGATTCATGTCGGGTGCCATTTGACCCTCCATCAAACTTCTGACTGTCAATTACAGAGTTGAAAGTATTGCAAAGTTTCCATTTGTCAGGCTTGGATTTATTATAATGCTGGGGTTAGGCAATGATGTGAAGTAAGCATGTTTTGATATGGCCGTTGGTTTTTCTTCTTTGATTTGCCTTTCTGTAACATTTCTTTTCCCTTTATTAATTTTTTTCTTCTCATTGATTTATAGGCTTTCTTTAAGCATCATTAATATTCTTTGTTGTAAATATATGCCAAGTAGTTTTCCTTAGTCCTGAGTTAACATTTTTATATCATTTATGGCTTTTCTGACTATCCAAAGATTTTTATGTGTTGTGCAGCCAAATAAGTCTGTCTTTTTTTATGGTTTTTAGGTTTGGTTCATGCTAAGAAAAGCCTTCTCCATTCCAAGATATAAACATATTCTCCTAAAATTTTCTTCTGATATTTTCCCAGGTTTCTCAAATGCCAATCCTGTGCCTGTCCATATGGTCATATTACAGGTTATAAACCAGATTGGTAAGAGTAGAAATCCCAACGCCAGGAGGCTTTGACTCACATTCCAATTTCATTTATTATTAACTGCATAGTCTAGCACATCTGGGAAAAGGGACAATAATGGCTTATAAATCATAAAACTGTTATTAAAATTAATAAATTTATCTGTACAAAGTTTTAGAATGGTGTTCCAATAAATATTAGCCATGGAAAGGTACTGAACATCATTTGTCTCTGTGAGCCTAGCCCAAGCATACTTCCTAGCATATACTTCAAAACTGCAAAGAAAATGTAATCAATTTTCCCCATTCTTCCTTTTCCTAAGTTATTTATAACTAAATATGTCTGACCACAGTGCCCATGATTATATCAGCAACTTAATATAAATAGTTGTTCTGATTCTTGATCAGTCTTGGATGTAACATCTGAAATAGTTTTGCAGATAGATTTAAGCCAACCCATGAGAGGCTGAAATGTGGACTTTCCTCACATACCCCAGCACAGCCACAATTCTTTGAAAGGCAATTATCACTTGTTAGCCTGAAGGTGTAAATAAGAACCTTACATCTTTTTCTCTCAAGTTTTATTGGTGTACTTTCATCTCAGCTTCTACCCAGTAGTTCAATGATGATTTGTGTGGTTAACAGAAAAGAAAAAAAAAAATTTCCCCATTCTTTGGCACCTATAATTTAGAAACCAAGCCGTGGGGGTATGGTAAGTTTGTTCTTTGCCCTGGAGGGCCTTACAGCTTTACAAGAAGGAAGGAAATGAAATTGAAAAGACATAAAAATACAAAATCCCAACACTGTATCTGTGTGACAGAGTTGCTAATGTTATTCACAGAACCAAAGCCAGAAACCAGCGTAGTGTACCCTCGATTTATCAGATCAGAAAATATCAGAAGAAAATTTTAGGAGAATATGTATATATCTTGGAATGGAGAAGGCATTTTCTTTTCTGAGCTGTATAGACTCAACTGACTGCTTCAGCTCTGTCTGCCAATCAATTCCCATGAGCCAAAAAAGTTGGACTTTCCTTTCTCTCACTGTCATCTGTTCTTTCAAGAGCAGCAAACCTCTTGGGCAAGCCATCCCAGAATACTCCCTGGTTCTCCGGGAAACAATTTCATCTTCTCACCATCCATCAGTTCCTTCCTGAAGATTTCCTCTTTCTGAGAAAACTCCATCCCAAGCTATTTCCCTGTGGATAATTTCTAACTTGAATGTCAGAAGTTCAACATTGCCTTCTTCTTCCATCTCAGTTCTTTCCTGTGGTAACCACTTGATTTTCTCTTTTTGAACGGATGGCTCCACTCAGTAAGGAGAAGAGAGTGAGCCTGAAAATGCAAAGGAGAAAAATATCTTTTCCAAAATAGTATCTGATTAAAAATGTATGGTGGATTTGAGGCCATCAGGAGGAGTGTGGTCTGATGTAGACAATAAGTAGGTTTGCTTGGCTGGAAATGAAGACTGACAAACAGGTCAGAGCAGTATGGTAGGGAAAATTTGATAAGGACATTGAAGTCTGTGAGGAGGCATTTAATTTGATAGAAAACTGGGAGCGTTTTTTTGCTTCACTGATCAAAATGACACTTTGGAACAGGAATCTTGCATATTAAAACAGGATATCCAAATTTGAGGGCAAGAATAGAACATAGCAAGGAGAAACAGGTCACCTGGATATCTGGTAAAACAACTAGAAAAAAATACAGTAGCTCTGGCCCTACCAAATCCTACCCATCACATGGAGGAATGGATAGAGGGTGTCATACTTACCAATGCATGTTATGACTCAGATATGAGGTGTCGCCTCAAAATTCAAAGCTCATGTATTAAGTAGAAATGTTCAGAAGTGAAATGATTAGATTCTGAGAGCCATAACCCAATCAGTAGATGAATTCACTTGATGTATTAATAATTTGAATGCAGGCAGGACATGGCTGGAGGAAATTGTTCTCTGGGAGCATAACCTTAGGGATTATAGCTTGTCCCACATCTCCTCCTTCTCCCCTCAACTCACTCTTTAGCTTTCTCTCTCTCTCTCTCTCTCTCTTTCATTCCTTCCTGTCATGACTAAGCTTTTTTTCTCCACCACACTCTTCCACCATGATATTCTGCTCCACCTTGGACCCAGAGTAACGGAATCAGCTGACCATAGATCGAACCACTGAAACCATGAGCCCCAAATAAATCCTTCCTCTTTTAAGTGGACACAACACTGACTCGACACCATCCATCAGTGGAAAGCAGAAGCTCTAACATTTATTAAGTTAGGAAAACATGGGCAGAGCAACATTCAGAGAGGCAAACGAAGAGCTCAGTTTCAGATATTTTTAATAGTTTCCTAAGGCTACTACAGCAAATTACTACAACCTTGGTGGTTTAAAACACCATAAGTTTGTTTTCTAAGAGTTGTGGAAACTACAAGTCTGAAATCAAGGTGTCAATAGTGTCAGCTCTTCTAGAGGCTGAGAGACAATCTGTTCGTGCCTCTTTCCAAGATTCTGGTGGCTGCTGACAATTCTTGGTGTTCCTTGGCCTGCAGATATGTCACTCCAATCTGTGGCCCTCTCCACATATTCTTCTTCCTTGTATCTGAACGTGTCTTCTCCTTTTCTGTCTCTAGTAGGTCCACCTGTCATTGGATTTAGGACTCAACTTAAGCCAAATGTTCTCATCTCAAGATCCTTAATTATACCTGCAAGAACTTTTTGTTCTCAATAAGGTCACATTTTGAGGTTTGTGGAAGCATATCTTTAGGTGGCCACTATTTACCACAGACTTTGGAAATACTGAGGGGTGAGTCTCAAACTGAAGGAGGGGTCTGAGCTGAGGGGCAGCCTGTTAGTGCTAATTGAACCCAAGATAATGGATGAGATACAGAATGATACAGTAGGTTGGGGAACCAAGACAAAAACCTAGACGTAGCAGTATTTACTTGATGGGCAGAAGTATCTGCAGAGGCCAGAAGAAGGCATGGACACATTGCCTCAAAGAGAACCAAAACACTATTTCTTAATATCCACATACCTATGAGTAACTGGGCGCTTAGTGAGTTCCAGGCATTTCTTTTACATTTATTTAGTTCCCAAACATTTGCTCACTCTAAGGGTTTTCATCTCTGTTTTACATATGGAGAGATTAAGTTGTAGGAATTTTAAATAATTTGAACAAGATCCAAGAGTGAATTTATAATAAACTCAAATGATTCTTCTTCCAAAGCTTCAGTTCCTTGTCCCTATTGTTCTTTTTCTTTGTTTTTATCTATTCATTTTTTTTTTTTTTTTGGTTGGGTACCGGGGATTGAACTCAGGGGCACACGACCACTGAGCCATATCCCCAGCCCTAGTTTGCATTTTATTTAGAGAAAGGATCTCACTGAATTGCTTAGTGCCTCACTTTTGCTGAGACTGGCTTTAAACTTGGGATCCTCCTGCCTCAGCCTCCCAAGATGCTGTTCCATGGTGGCCAGGCTCCCATTGTTCTTTATAGCATTTTAATGAGAGAAACATTTGAAGATGGAGAAAATATTTTTCAATGCATAGCAAAGACTATGAGTGGGTTCCCCAAATTCATTGCTATGTTTTCCCTAACAAAATTCTTTCCTTCCTCCTTTCCTTTCTTCCTTCTTTTTTCTTTCCTTTTTTTTTGGGGGGGGGGGGGGGTTGGTGGTGGTGGCAGTGTTGTGCCAAGCTTTCAAACAATTGTCTTTCCTTGCAGATAGGATTGTGGATGTGATAGAATAGTGACCAAAGAGATAGAAACAGAAATTGTTGGGTCCAGAAAGTTTCCTTAAAATGATGGCTCTCCAATTTGGAAGATGTCCCTTTTTCTCTCTTCCTCCCTACTTTCAGCACGCAGACCTGAAGGCAAGAGCTACAGTGAGCATTTTATTTTTGATCTTGGGGCAACTCTTTGAATGAAAGCCAAGTGTTAAGCCAAGAGGAAGATGAAAGGACCCTGGGCCACTGTTACATTACTGAGCTTCTACGTCTTCCCTCCCAAGAGGAATTCTTCCTCTGTCTTCATGATGAGAAGGAAAAATAAGACCCATCTTATTTAAGCCACAACTTTTTTGTACTATATGACAAGGAGTGAAACAGCGTCCAAAGTGGCAGTCCCTTCCCCTTAGAAGGCCGTGGTGATAGAAGTTTTGGAGTAGGAAGCTAGACAGCTACGGGAGATTAAATTCACTGACTTGAACTTTCAGGATAAAGTAAGAAGCAAGGCAGTGTCTGCTGAGATGGAGTGTTGTAGAACTTGGATTCGGGAGCCTTTTAATCATTTTAATGGTGTGCTAAGATGAAATTCTGTACTAAGTACTGATCTAATGTACCTTGCCTACTTTGTGCTATAACTTGTTCCTGGGGAAAAAAAAAATTGGATAGAGTTTCTCCCATTCTGAACATAAAGAACATTTGGTTTTTGTAGTTTGCAGCCTAATTCCATTTTGGAAGCTCATCATGAACCTTTTCAATATTTTAGTGGTAATAATAACCTGAAGCTTGTTCAACCCAAAGAACATTCTTCCTTTTTTGTATTTCAAAAGAGCTACTAGAACCTTAGTTGACCTCAAAAAAATAAATAAAAAAAGAAGAAAAGAAAAAAGAAAAAAAAAAAAAAAGACTCTTCAAAGTAGATCTGGAGGCAGTCAGACAACAAGTGGTACTTTCAGGGTAAATATTAACACTTACCTGAAAGAGCCTCTTCTCTATGCCCTAAAGGAAAGTGATTGAGATAAGATTTCTGGGAAAGAAGGAAAGTGATTGAGATAAGATTTCTGGGAAAGACTTTAAGGTTCGCTTTTTTTTTCTTTTTTACCTTTTTTAGGTTTTAATTTCTTAAGTCAATTTTTCAGTATACTTAGTATAATCAGTATTCTTAGATTCTTATCACTAACTTCTTGGCCACTGTCCCCGAATTCACTGCATCTTGATTTATGTTCAAGTGTGGATAGTAGTGAGATGAATTTTTATTTTTATTAGGACTGACTTTAATTATAAGATCCCATGGTATTTGTGTTTTTCTTGCCAGGATTCATATTCACAGAAAAGCACCCTATTAAGAGAAAATGTTTTTATTCTCCAAAGCACTTTGTTAGTGATAATTCAACCTAAGATTTGAACACATTTTAACTTGTGCTGCAATGAAATAACATGGTTTGTGTGGGGGAGAACCATTGCAAATTTCACAGCATCACTGTTCAATGAGACAACACACACTTATGCTAAATCTAAGAATGATAAACATTACGATTACCGGGTACACATTGACTCTAATTTTTCAATATCACTTGTTTGTTCTTTCTAGTCCTCTGTGAGCTACCAGAGAGAGAGGATGCAGTCTCATTTGTCCTGTGTCCTCGATATCAAGCAAGTACAATTCCAGTCACATCACAAGTCCCCCACAATGTGCGTTGGCTGGATTATTAAACATCTGAATAAATCAGAGATGCCTAACACACAGTTCTTGAAACAAACAATGTCTCTGCTCCTCCCGAGGTGTCTGTGTGGTGTTCCGCACTGGGAAAGGAGTCGAAGATAAGCCATGGGCTCTACCCAGAGCTCACACATACTTGTAATTACTCACATGCAACATCATGTGGCCAGTGATCCAATACAAGGAAATTCCAAATGCAAAGAAAAGCTGTGATAGGAAGCCAAGCAGAAGTCAAATTGTCAGAGTTTGGAGTCTGATGGCATAAGGACTTATAGAGAGAATAGAGTCAGGAACGATTCTGAGGTCAATGGCTTAAATTGGTAGTGACTGTTGGAGTCATTACTAAAACATGGGGTACAGAAGGAATATGGTTTAATAGAAAAATACCTTCAGCTTTGGATGCGTTGAAGTGTTTTTTTTTATTATTTTTTTGTAGTTACATAGATGGACAGAATGTCTATTTATTTTTTTAAAAAATATTTTTAGTTGTAGATGAGAACAATGCCTTTATTTATTTATTTATTTATTTATTTAATATGGTACTGAGGATCGAACCCAGTGCCTCACACGTGCTAGGCAAGTGCTCTACCACTGAGCTACAGCACCAGTCCCTGAAGTCAAGGTTTTGATGGTGGAGACAGGCAATAAGACGCAGAATGCAGATCGGCTCTAGAGAGCAGCCTTGACTGGAAAGATGAAGTTGGGTATCATCAGCACATTTATAAAGAGCATTTGAAATTGCAACAGTGAAAGAGCTAACCCAGGAGAAGCGTAGAGACACTAAAGACCAAGAAAAAAAAAAAAAAAAGGAAACCACCCCATCACCTACCTCTCTTGTATACCTGCATCACACAGCTACTTATATCTTTAAGACCCAAATAATATCCCAGCTCAATGACATCTATGTGCCCATCACATGCAAGCTATTCTCCCCTCTCTGTAAGGTTGATTTTGTAGCCAGATTTTTAAAAATTAGGGAGCAGACTTCATTGTGCCTTCACATCTAATACCATCCTTTGATCAGTGCTCGATTCATATTTGTGAATAAGAATGATGACTACCTTTTTGATCATTAGAAATGCAAGATAATAATAGGGAGCTTTGGCAGATGGAGCACCAAAATCTCAGTCATGCCAAACACCCAATACTTTGTTGATTAAGGAGGAAAAAAGTGTTCTGATTTATCAGTATTTTGATCTTCGTCACAGCAACAGAGATGGCATAAAAGAAATCAAGCGTTCCTTTTTATGATTAATGTTATGAAAGTTCCCAGCGAGGAAGCCAACTTTTCTCTAAGACAGGTTCTATTATAGAACTTCAAATGCTATATGGAAATTCTGTGACTGAAACTCTCTGGTTATACTTACACAAGTATCCAAACTTAATTAAACCCTCCATCACCTTCCCTGTACCTGAGGTGATGAGATTCTGTGATCTCTAAGTTCTGGAATCTCCTTCCATTCTCCCCTCCTTTTCCCCCCTGATAGATGCAACATTAGTTATTTTTTCTCCAACTTTCAGGAAGTGCTGCTGTTTACATAGGGGACACATTGCATCCCAACTGGCAGGGCCACTATTTCAGTTTATTTCCCTCAAAATTCTCAGAAACATCAAGGAATACTAGTTCATCAGTATTTCTCAAAAAGCTACATCCCTAAAGACTGTGAAACACTTGAATTTACTATAAATAATATTTATGCTGCAGAAATGTAAGGATTTTACTCTCTATTCACCAAACAAGTATTTTTGTTCTCCAAATCTAGTCTCTTCTGTGATCTTTGACCTGAACTTACAAAAATAAAATAATAGAAAGCATCTTCATTTTAATGATAGATTTTATAATTGCACATCATTTTGGAATCTGAATGACCTCATTCAGTTCACACTTGTGCCTAATGTTCAGATGCCACCTTCAAGCTGCAGAGAAAAAACACTCTGAACTTTGGGAAAGATGGTTTCCAGAACACCCAGGCTCCAGGGTTCTACAATGATGGTATATACTCTATGGGAGATGAACAACAGAGAAGACACATGCTTTTGCTGTTTGTATCTTTCCAGCATCCACTGACCCTTCTTCTGGAATGCACTCTATAAAGATTGGCTTTCCTAGATGACCAAAAAAAGTAGCATCACATTTACTCTCTACTGAACTGTCCTATATTATCTTTCTCTTATTGATTACAGGATCCTAAATTATTTCATTTGTCCACAACTCTTTTGTCTCACTGATATCACCAGAAAGCAAGCTCTTTGAGATCAAGGGCATTACTTACCTCGTTCATCACCATGGCACAAATCCCATATTCCCTACATTTTAAGTCCTCAATAATTATCGGTTGACTGATTGAGAAGCTTGCTTTTTTTTCTGGTCTTGCTAAACTAGCAGAATGTGAGCCAAGAGTTGCTAATGTTAAACTGTCAGCCAACAAGGCCAACCCAAGGGTAAGGAGAGCTGAGAAATGAAAAGAGACAGATTCCCAATTGTACAACTGGAGCCAGATATACTGGTATGTTGGATATATAAGGCAATAAGTTTTTCTTTATGCTTAATTCACTTTGAGTTAGGTTTCTGTCCCTTATAAGCAACAGAGTCTTGACAGGGAAGTGTGAAAGAATTTATAAGGAGCAAAGTATTATACTCATGTAAGTGCCATATGCAATAGCCATTTCCTGTAGCTTACACCACACATTTAAATATTACTCAAACCTACACAGACTATATCTTCAGAATTGCTAACAAATATCATTATGAAAAGCGAGTCTCCTAGAGCAGAAAATACATAATATAAGCCTGAAGTAGTGTCAGAAAGTACTCAAAAACCAACCAACCAACCAACCAAAACCAAACTGATACGGGTATCTCAAAAGGGCAGAGGAACCAATAGAAGAGCTCCCTATAGCCAAAGGGAAAAAAAAATTGAGCAATAAAATAAATAAAGTAGTATTGGATTGTATCCCAAAGTATAAAATAAATATTCATAAGGCTATACTGATGGTAATAAGTGGATAAATAAGTATATAAGGAAAGAGAAGCAAATCTCCCATGCCGAAGAGTTCCAAATAATTTATGCAGACACTCCATCCTTGAGGAAGGAAGCAGTGTGGCTGCCAGTTGTGATTTTCTTCCAAAGAGGAGAGTATAAGGGAAAAGCAGAGCAGCATCCCAGTGGAAACTGGATGGACACTTCTGCAAGGTGATGGAGGTCAGCTCCAACACGGATCAGTCGTGTTGATGATGTGCACACTTGACTGATGTGATCAAGATGGCACTTTGCTTTGTGGACCTCCTCCAAACCCACACACAATCTCTGTCTAATCAGAAGAAAAATATCAAGCAAATGCCAAGAGAGAAATACTTTATAAAATACCTAATCAAGATTCTTCAAAATGGTCAAGGTCATAAAAACAAGGAAAGTCTGAGAAAGTGTCCCAGCCAAGAGAAGCCCAAAGAAATATAAGGACTACAGGTCATGTGGTGTCCTGGTGGAGACTCTGGAACGGGAAACAACATTAAGTGAAGCCAAATTAACTATGAACTTAAATAACAATAATGTTCTGTTTTGGCTCATTAATTGTGACATGTAAGATATTAATATGAAAAGAACTGCGTATGGAATATGTGAGAATTCTGCACTGTACATTTTTCTGAAAATCTACAGAAATTTCTTAAAATACTACCTATTTAAACATACTATTTGATGCTGATGGAATAAAGCTCCTTTCACATATATTTTTTAACAGTGGTTTTGATCCTTTTGTATATTTCTGTCATTTGTTAAGTAGAAATTTCCAAAGGCTAAATGTTCTCTCTGATAAGTGGATGTTGATCCATAATGGGAGCGGGGGAGGGGGGCATGGGAAAAATAGAGGAACTTTGATGGGGCAAAGGGGAGGGAGGGGAGGAGAGGGTGCATGAGGGCAGGAAAAATGATGGAATGAGATAGACTTCATTACCCTAGGTACATGTATGACTGCACATATGGTACGACGCTACATCATGTACAACCAGAGAAATGAAAAGTTGTAATGCAGTTGTGTACAATGAATCAAAATGCATTCTGTCATATATACCTAATGAAAATTAATTAATTAATTAATAAAAAAGAAATTTACTTATTTTTTACAACTAAAAAAATCAAACCTACCAATTAATGTTCTATATTTACTGAAAAAAAAGAAATGTGTGTGTATGTTGGTGTATAGGTGTGAGTATGTGTATGTGTGTGAGTGTGTGTATATGTGAGTGTGTGTGTATTTGTGTGTATGTGCAAGTGTGTTGTGTATTGTTTTCATCAGCTTTTTGTTTCTGTGACTAAAGGATCTGACCAGAACAACTATAGAAGAGGAGAAGTTTAATTGAGGTTTCAGAGGTCCTAGTCTATTGAAGGCTGGCTCCATTTCTCAAGGCTGAACATCGTGGCAGAGGGAAGCAGGTCACATCATGGTGATCAAGAAGCAGAGAGAGAGAGACTCCACTCGCCAGATACAAATATATATCCAAAGCCCTGGCCCAATTCCCACCTCCTCCAGCCACACTCTACCACTTCAATTAATCTCATCAGGGATTAATTCACTGATTGGGTTAAGACTCTTGCAACCCAATCATTTCTCCTCTGAACCTTCCTGCATTGTCTCACACGTGAGCTTTTAGGGGACATCTCACATCCAAACCATAACATGTATTGATGTGTTTATAGGTGTGAATGTATGTATGTGTATGTGTATGTGTGTGTGTGTGCAAGTATATGTGTATGTGTGTGTGCAAGTGTATGAGTGTGTGTATGTGTGTGTGTGCATTCTTGTATGTATATATCTTAGCACTCTTTGCAGAGAGACCACAAATATGACACCAGAAGCAATAAGCTCACCTAGTGACTAGTTTTTAAGTCACATTCTCTTCTAAAAAGCAATAGTTCTCCTTGGAGGAAGTGTTGATTTCAGGATTCACATACAAGATAAGCCTGGAACATTCTCCTGTACCATAAAATAAGGAGGTACCCAGAGACAATGAGGATATACTAAGAGGACACAGGAGTGAATTAAAAAGACCCTCATTGGTGAAGTCTGCATCAGATTATATTTATAAATAAATATATATATATATATATATATATATATATATATATATATATATATATATATATATAAATGAGAACACAACCAATTACCTTGAGTAAAATAAGAATTGATGAGTCCACATTGATATAATAGACCCATCTGTTTTTCCTTACACTAGGATACTATAAGATGCTTTAGGACAGAGCTTCAAAAATCATCATTGGATGCTTACATCAGTTTGATAATGCACATCTATTTACATAGATCAAAGTAATTCACCACAAACTATTCACCAAGGGAAATATAGGTATTTTGTAGTGAATGAACTCTGGAGGCACCACAGTAACAAAATGATCAATGCTAATATAACCAACATTGGAAGAAACCAACATCATATACCTCTTGATGTGATTCAGCAAGGACAAAACATAGCATCTCTAGCATTCTTGACAAAATTACTTAACTTGAATTTGATTTAAAAAAATCAAACAAATCGAAATCAAGCAATATTCTAAAAAGAATTGTTCTATTTTATTTTTAAAATGTCTGTGTCAAGAAAGGTAAAGGCTGAGGAACTATCACAGGGTAAAGGTAACTAAAGGGATATAACAGAAAATGCAGTGGATAATCTGAATAGGATCGTGGACTGGAGAAGAAGATAACTATAGTGGTTCTATTGGCAGAAATGATACAATTTGAATATTATAAATGGAATATAAAATAGAAATTCTTATATTAAATTTTTGGATTTTGATAATTATATTGCAGTTATGTAAGAGATCCTTGCTTGAATTCTGCCTACAATGGAATGAGTTTGGAAGTAGGTTCTTCTCTGGGTCCCCCACATGAGAATCTGACACTTTGATTTCAGTCTCTTGAGATCCCAAGCAAAGAACCTCACTGAGCCTGCTCAGACCTCTCAACTGCAGAACTGTGAGCTAGTAAATGGGTGTTGTCTCAAGCCATTAAGTTCGTTGTAACTAGTTATGCAAAGATACAAATTAATACAATCCCTCACCTACCCATACACACACCTACCCCCACACAAATGCATACATACTGTCACATACACAAATAACCTCTGGTGGGTATCTAATACATATCTAATGAAGCATTGGAATCAAGACATAGGTATGGTTGAAAATTAAGCTGATGTAGATTGAAAACTACAACAGGGTGGTTGCAACATGGTTCCTCAGACAAATTGCTTTAAATAACATTCAATTTGAGGTTGAAGTTATAAAATGATAAAAAGTAGCTCCCCCAAAGAGGAATACACATTTTTTTTCTCACTCTAAATCACACAAAATAAGGTCTCCAGGAGCACTGAAGAGGATGCATTCAAAGCTGTGCTTAAAATCAGACTTTTAGGGAGGGTGGAAGAGTGAATGAGATGGGCATCAAAAGTTTAAATTCAAAATGAGAGGCTAAATAAGGCTATGGTCAAATTAGATAAGTAATAGATATTGTAACTTGTACTGCACTTGTTCCAAAGGATAAAAAAATGTTTTCATAGCTTTTATTGCACTTATCCTCAAAATGGTCCTGTGATCATTCCTTCCTTCTTAAAACACTAATTTGGCCACATGTAGTGGTGCAGACCTGTAATTCTAGCAGTTCGAGAGGCTGGGGTAGGAGGATCTTGAGTTCAAAGTCAGCCTCTGCAAAAGTGAGGCTCACTAAGCAACTCAGTGAGACCCTGTCTCTAAATAAAGTACAAAATAGGGCTGGGAATGTGGCTCCGTGGTCGAGTTTCCCTGAGTTCAATCCCTCCTACACCCTCCCCGGCAAAAACCCAAACCTTAATTTATAAAATATTGGCTCTCCCTTGATCACAGAATGAAATTCGAAGATCTTTCCAGGGCAAAGAAAGCCCCCCAGCTTACCCACTTTGTGTTCTCTTCTGCCCTCACCCACCTCAGCATGTGGTTTCCCAACCCCCACATGCCTTCTCCATGAGGATCTTGATGATTGATATCTTTCTACCTTTGGGGAAGAGAATAAATCCTATAACTCAGATAAAATCTGGATAAAGTACCCTCCTGGAGATTATCATCCTAGTAAATCTTTATTTATCCTTCACAATGCAGGCACTAGAGGTTCTGATTTGCATCCGATCTCCTGGGGAGCAATGATTCCAAGCATGGAATGAACTCCTCTTTGCTCCTAGTTTATGATGCTATCCATTCTAGATTAGATTGCTACTCACAGCAGGAAAGTCACACAAAAGCAGTTAGAAATGTAATCTTAACATGCTTTGAAGATCGGTCACGGAAATGAATAAATAAGTAAGTAAATGAATCAAGTAAGACAACATTGGGATAAAGACTGTGGATGTAAGGTGAGTTTTGATCATTCAATCTTCCAGCACATTTAGAGTTGACATTGAAGTGTTAAAAACACTTTTCAGCCTACTGCGAGATGTTCTTCCATCAGGCTGACTTACTGTTTCTCAATTCCCCTTTTATAAACAGCCTTATTGAGATATAGTTCACATTCCTTACAATTCATGCATTTGACTCGTACAATTCAATGATGTTCAGTACATCACAGAGTCGAGTCAACTTCACTACTATCAAATCATAGAACAGTCTCCATTTCCTTTTGTGCTTATTGTTGATCTTATTCTTTACTTTTCATTCATTCACTTATCTATTCATATTTAAAATATAGTTAGCCAGACAATATAAATTCCATGGACACCATGATCATAAGAAATGGTCCCACTCTCAAAGAGCTTCTGAGAGACAGACATGTAAAGAAGCACTGCAGATGGGAAGTCCTATAAAGGAGGAGACCTAGGGGGCCATGCCAGGTCATAGGTGGGGGCACCCAACACTGATGATGATCAGGAAATTGATTCCGTAAGGAAGTGAGACCTGTGATAGATGAAGAGTCAGCTGGAGGTTTTCAGGGGACAATGGGATCCGGAGAATGGACTGGGCAGTTAGAGGAGAGGAGTCCAGGCATGACAAATGGCCCCTGATAAAACATAGAGTGAGATAGAAATAGACCTACAGAGAAAAAAACAGTCCAGCCTTTTCTGCCTGTCAAAACCAAGTCATCTCTTCTTCACACGAATGTTCATAGGTGCTTTATTGTTAATATTTAAAATACCCTACAAATGCCGGACATAAGGTAAGAGAATGAACTATGGCACCTGTGTGCAGTGGAAAATACCCAGCTACGTAAAGTAGTGAACTACCAGTGTTCACAAAAACATGGAGTGAATGACAGTGACAGGAAAGAATCAGCAATGTACATAGGCATTTTTAAAAAATGCAAACTACTCCATAATGACATAAAGCAGATCAGTGAGGATGGCTGGTAGGAAGGGATCACAGAATGAAAAATTTCATAAGTGATAGAGAATGTTCACTATCTTGATTGCAGTGCTGGCTTCCTGAGTCCAAATTTGCATGTCAAAATTTATCAAATTGCATATTTTAAACATATAGTTTATTTTATATGTCAATTATACTCCTATAGAGTTTTAAAAAATGCATCCCTGTTTTGAAGATGAATCACATGATCTCCCTGCTATTGAGTACTAGTGAGTGCTCAGTCCGTGTTGAGTATTAGTTTTTGATGACAACGTTAAAATATCAGTATAAATAATTCTACCTTCAAAAGTCACAAGGCCCAAGAAAGAAACTAAGCCTCTGCAGACAAGCTGGGACAGTTAATCTAGGAGCAGGAAGTTGGGGAGGCAGATGAGTAAAGCTGACAGCTTGCATGAAGGATGGAAAGACAAGGGTTAAAATCCTATTCTGCCCTCTACCAGCCCATTGCAAATGCCATCTTCCCTGATTCAGAAATAATTATGTCCTCGTCGGTGTTTCCTTAGCCTTTTGTGGGCATCTAAATATTGTGTTTTCTTTCTCATGGAATACAACATCTTTAAATCAAATGTAATTTTAAACCAAGCTTCCATTAGTCCACGCAGATAGTAAAAGAAAGTTAGGCAACAATAAAGTCAGGGAAACAAAAATGACCAAGAAATGTGAAGGGGCATGCAGTCTAGGAATGACTGAAATTGTAAAAAACATACCTTGTTTATTTCACCATTTTACCTGGAGACTATATTTAAATCCTACTGTTTTATGACAAAAATAATGCCTACTTATTATAACATGCAGTTCTACATATTACATAAATATCCAATGTTTAAAACTCAAAAGACTCCTTCTTCCTACATTCCCAGAAAGAGGGGGTGAATCACTCTTCACACATTCCATTGTTTCAATTTTCAATAGGAAGATCACATTCAGAATGAACTAGAAATAATTCAGGAAATGGAGGGTTCAAGTGCTTTATGAGTAAGAAATAGGATGACTGTTTCTTATGATGAATAACTTAAGTAAATGTCTCATTGAAATAATTTCAAATAACAGGTAACACACTTCTTGCATTAACCACAGTGAAATTAGGAAAGTCTTGTCTAATCACTGTCATCTTCTTAAAACTCACTGTTTTCAGTTCAATAAAAACTTTAAACTAACTTTATCATTTTCTAAACCTGCCATCAAGCTCTTTAATACTTTTGGATAGAACTTCCTACAGATTTATAGGTGAATCATTACACTTGGAAATTGGCTGCTTTCATCTGGGAGATACAACATATCAATTTATTTTATTGATTTGTCCATTGCAATATTCTAAAAAATCATTAGAACTCTAAAATTTTAAGGTATAGGAGAAATCTTGCATAATGTTCCATCCAAACTTTCTATTTTACCAATGATGAAATTGGATCCTAAAGAGATAATTTTTTGGACCAAACTCACACAGCAAATAGTGGCAAATATTTGATCTAGAATCCTAGATTCCCAATACAGTTAGAGTCCTCTTCTCAACAAGCTGTTCTCTCGCAAGAACAGGTCACCAGCCCTGGAATGGGAGTTCAGTTTTTTCTCACTAGGTCATGTTTCATCAGAAAACAGCTGGACATCTACTCAAGCTTTTCTTTTTTTGAGACTGCTGTAGTTGCTATTACCATATAATGCACTACTACATAATGAAGGAGCATAAGACACCAACCATGCTATTTTGCTCATGATAAGGCAGATCAAGCATTCAGGAAGGGCTTATGTGAGCAGTGGCAGTAGGGGTCTCTCCTGCAGTTGCAGTCAAATGGAAGCTGAAAGGCTCTGAAGGATCTACTGGCCAGGACATCCAAGAAGGCACTCTCAGATGGATGGCAGTTGGTGCTGAGTATCTGTGCTAGAAGCTCAGCTGGAGCTGTGGGCTGGGATGCCTACACTTGGACTTTACAGCATGGTGTAAAGGTGCTCTCACCTGGTGGCTGGCTTCCACCAGAGCAAGTGCCCCCAGAAAACCAAGCAGAAGCTCAAAGGCCTTCCAGACTTAGTCTCAGAAGTCACACAGCATCCCTTCTGCACTCTGAACTTCACAAGCAAGTTACTAAGGTCAGCTTGGATGCAAGGAAAGAGAGAACACTTACCTTTCAATGCATGAAGTTTCATAGAGTTTGTACACGTGTTTCAAAACTGCCACGTGATCACAGAGGGTGAAGTACTGGGCAAACTAGGGGCCACGATATAAAGACAGAAAACTTGGACAGTCATCTATATCCACCAAAGAAACCTCAGAAAATGGAATATACCCTCTCTTTGTTTATTACCTGAACAACCCACAATAGAAAAGTGTAATTAAGAATGATCAGACTCAGGTTTGCCTTGTTTCCAAGGCAATGAAATTAAAGATAAAGTTCTAAGAAGAAGATGACCTAGAAGGCAAAATAATAATCTTCCAAGTCAGGAGCTTGAGCTGCAAATTAAGAATTTAATATTTGAGTTAGTGAAGGACCACAGATAGCTTTTATTGTTCTCCCAAAGAACCTGTTAAATTATATTTATTGAATTTCTTGGAGAGCTAGGGCTCTATCTTTTTAACTTGATTTGTATAGTATTCCATAGGGCCCAACACAGAGGCCATTTCCTAATAAATTTCAGGTGACAGATGATGATTTAATTGGAAGAGAGTAGCCCATAAATATCTTATGGATATAAAAACATAGACTGTGGCATAGACTATTCTGTGAGTCCAGGAGTTATGATGAATATGAGAGTATTTTTAAGCATCTGTGACTTCAGAAAATGAGAAATTTGAATCATTTCTAATGGCATTGATAAGGGTCAAAAATACTTCTGTTTAAAATTGTATCCAGAAAAGAGACATAAATATTAAGAGAAACAACCAGATATTTATTAGATAATTAATTAGGATGTTGAATTAAAAGTCCTTTCCATCTCTGAATTCTTTTAACTTTTCCAAAAAGAAGGTGAAATTTAGAGGTAGGGGAAAAGAAAATAGGTATGTTACAACTTAAGAATGGGATGAGTTCTCATACCATGAGGAGAGGAACTATTTTTAAAGTCATAAAACAATTAGCCCTCTTCAAAATTTCACCTTGCCAATAGAGATGTAAAATTTCCAGATTATAAAATGTTTATTTAAAGGTAAAAATATGTTATTTAAATTAGGTTTTGAAAGATGCACTGTCAACTATCCCCAAATTTAAGAAGATAAAAATCAAGGACTTACTGTTTCTTGGAACTCTATAGGATGTCTAGTTGGGATTTTTGTGGGTCTCAGGTGGGTTCCCTGGCCTTGCTGCATTCTGAACTGGACTAGAGAAGTCAAGAAGACCTTGTCTGCATGTCTGGTACATTGCTGCTGGCTCTGGGATGGACTCCTTGTTTCTCCTGTCCTTGACCTCATTGGCAGACAGAAAATGGTTCCCAAAAGATATTCATACCCGAATCCTCAAAACTTGTGAATATGAATATGTTCACAATGGAATGGAAGTGTGATCTGGAAGTGTGATTAAGTTCAGAATCTTGAGAATGGGAGATTATTCTAGCCCAATATAATCACAAAAGGTTTCATAAAAGGAGGCAGAAGAGTCTGAGTCGGAGGAGACATAATGACAGAAAGCAAGGGTCCACAAGCCAGAGAGTACCACCTCTGGAAGTAAAAAAAGAGGACAGAGACAGACTTTCCTAGTGCATCCAGAAGGAATGCAGCCCTGCTGACCCATTTTAGACTTCTGGCCTTGTAAACCGTAAGATAACAGATTTGTCTTGCGATAAGTCACTTGATTTGTTTTCATCTGTTACAGCAGCAGTAGGGAACTAATATCCACTTATCCTCTAGTAGGGTAAGCCAGGTCTCACATCAGCCCCTATGCAGACACTTGTCAAGCTGCCCCAGTGTCACAGGAGCTGAAGTTCCACTTGCCAAAAAAAAAAAAAAAAAATGTTGCCTAGCCAATCCCAGAGTCCATGGGAGAATGATATTTACTCCACTGTCTGTGACAACACCTAAATTGCTTGGGAGGAATTTATAGACATTAAAAAATTTATCACAGGGCTTAAAATATGCTTCATGTAAGTAACATTGCTTGTGCTTAGAAAACCACCAACTTTTGTTTCAGACTCTTACCTGGATGCGTAAGGTCCAGTTCTTCATCCATCAAAACTTCCTAATGCCTAACCCAGTCACTACCTGTGATGGTTAATCTTAGATGTCAACTTGACCAGATTGAGAGACACCTAGAAAAAAATGGTAAGGCATACTTCTGGGTGTATCTGTGAAGATGTTTCCAGAGACAACTGACATGTAGTCAGAAAACTCTGGGGAGAAGACCTACCCTGAATGTGGGCAGCTACTGTCCAATAAGTTGGAGGCCCAGATACACTAAAGCAATGGAAAAAAAAGAGGAAGCTCAGAAACTTTCTTGAGCAGGTGCGTTTTTTACTGTCACCTGTGAATATCAGATTACAGATGCTTCTGCCCTTGAACATGAACTTACACCAGCAACTCTCCAGGGAGCTTATACCAGCCCTTAGGCATCACTGAGGCTGCTCCATTGGTCCCTCTTGTTGTGAAAACTTAGGTTCTTGTACTTATTAGCTACTGGTTTCACCAGCTTCCTAGCCTTCAGACAGCCACTGTGGGACTATCCAGCTTCTGATCCTGTAAGACAGCCTAATACACACACAAATGAATTCATATATGTATTCCATTACCCAGGGGAACAGAACCCCCCACCATGTATGTGTGTGTGTGTGTGTGTGTGTGTGTGTGTATAAATTTTTTCCTATTGTTTCTGTTTGCCTGGAGAACCCTACTATACCTGTCATAGCTGACATTATGGTGGATTTTAACTCTTTTTTCTTCTCTACCTTTACCTCTTTTCTGCCTTCTTCTCACAACTATTGTCCTGTTCTTTTCCGTTCTAGTGCTATGTATGTCCAAATGAACTTCTCAGATTGCTGAGCCTAAGAACATCAGTGTTTTATTGAGTCTACAATGTTTTCAAGTACTTTCCCTTGGAGAAAGTTACTTCACTTGCACTTTTATGTGGTGCATCGTTTTTCTGACTCAATACTGAGATATTCATTTGTGAGAAGTAAAATACCAACTGCCAAGGCCAAGGAGTAAGTGTTAGTTAGGCATTTTTTCCCCATGTATTTCAACTTGAAGGGTGGCACTTCTTCCAAGTATTAAAAAAGGCATAAAGAAAACTCAATGTTCTTCAAAATTTGCATTTTTTGCTTCATCTTTTTAAGAAATAAAATACATTAGAACTCTCACATCATTAACAGAATGTGTGGGCAAACTTAAAATTTGCATTTAAATACATTCAAAAACAAAGACTTCTGAAGAACCTTGAAGTAGATCAGGGGAAGACGCCAGTGAGAAGAGAAATCGAATAGTAGTTTCTTATCGAAGTTGAATTCATGCATGTTTTAATTGGGCACAGTTGTTTATTTTAAAAGTTTGTATTGACCTAAACATCAATGGTGAGCTCCTTGAATAATGTGTTGTATCCGTTTTCTGCAATGATTATATATCTTACAAATTATTTGGCTGATAAAATGTCTTAGAGCTTCATCAAAGTCAACAGAAAGACACGTCCAGGCAATATTTGTGGTCAGGCCAGACTGACCAACAAGAAATTCTCCATAATGAATTCTCCATAACCAGGAACCTAATTCTCAGGCTTGTAGTTCCAAACACTGGATTTTAAATGATCTTTGTGACAAATCTATTAGCAGCAAGACTAGACTTGGTGAATTTGGCAGCTGAATTAAAACATCCTCCTGAGTAAATGTTCCCAGCATGTGGAAATGATAAATTTTTGAGGTGATAGTTGTGCTAATTACCCTGGTTTGATTGTTATAGATTCTATACAGGTATCAAAACATCACACCATGTCTCATACCTATGTAGAATTATCATGTGCCAATTAAAAGTTTTTAAAAACTAAAATAAAATTAAAATCACAAAAGATACGTAAAAGGGCCTCCTGGATCATAGAATTTGAACAAAGGAAAGTCTCCAGGTCTGACGCCATGATAAAGCCTGCCCTTTTGGCAGTGTTCCTCTGCCCAGAGACCTGAGTGCAGATTTCCCAAGATCCAGGAATGGCCAGGCCCTACACTACTCTGATTCCTGTATGTCTAGACAGTCTAGACAGTACATCTCAACTTCTCCAGGGCTTCTTTCTTTAAATATGTCAATGTTATTGATTAATCCATAGTGTAGCAAAAATTAACAAATACGTGCCATGTGTCACTACCTTCCCATCCTAAGCAATTGCTCATTTGAAAAACAATCCTTCTTTTCCACTAAATCTGCTCAGCATGACACTCCAGGCAGTCACTTGCAATCAAATTGAGTTAACACATGAGATGAATGAAGCCAGCGTGCTTGCCACCTCTGGAGCAAAAGCTCTTTCTCAGGACCTAGGAGTCTCCCTGTATCTTCTCATCCAGAACTTATTTCATTTGACCATAAACACAGCTGAATTCTAGCTCTGTAATGATGACCCAGATATTGGATTCAGGTATTTGTATCCCAATTAGTTTTCCCCTGTCTCCCAAGAAAAACTACTCAAATGTGTGCTCACCGTGGACAGAGTTCGTGGTGGATGAAGATGGGTTCATATTCATTATGGAAATGCATTACCCTAATGTTTTGTTGTCTAGGGCCTGTGGTGCTCAATACTAAAGTATCATGAGTAGCACAGAGCCTATGCAGGTAACCCTGTTCTCAGCAGGGCCTAGTGTGATGCTGACACCTAGGAGCTTAGCCAGCATTTAGTAAGGACCTATATGTGCTTCTCTAACTGGGTGAGTGAACAGAACATCTCTATGCCTGGGCCTGCCAATGATATATCGTTACCATACATGTCTTTGCAATAAAAATATCTTAAAACATAGGGATACTATTGCTGACATCTTCTTGTGTTAGAGAACCTAGTCGTTCAACTGTTTTTCTGTTCTACGTTTGCTTAGTATGGTTGTGGTGCTATAAGGATGTCACCAGAAAAAGAGAGGTTGGGATGAAATTCAACCCAATTCTTTTCTGTCTGTTTTCAATTATGATAATGTTAGTGGTAGGAGATTTCTTAACTATGTGTCAAAAGTAGTTTAGAAATTAGCTGTATTTAATTTCATTCAGCAAGTATTTATAAAATTTGCTTGATGAAGCCAGCCATCACTGATGTTATGGTTGCTGACCTACCCACAAGCAGCATTTAGTCTAGGTAAAGTGATGAGATGTAAATAGGGATAATTCTGAAATATATTACAATATGTAGCCCAAATCCAAAATATGTAATAGAAACAATAAGTACAACATTAAAAATATATTAGGAAGAAAAAAGTGTTTTCAAAGCTCTTTGAAGGCTGGAAAACAAGCATTTTTTGTTCATCCTGATGTTGTACATAGACCTGGCATGTTGCCTTATGTAAAGCAGCTTATCCACAAATGCCATTTGAACAAATGAATTGAAGAATGAATATTAAATGCAGTTTTGTGCTGTATAGCTTCTAACAAAACACCTTGCACATTGTCAGGATTCGGTATTAGCTTTCTGCCTAGGACTATACTCTGTTAGTGGCAACAAAATCTCTGCAGTTACCCAGACAAAGATTAAGAGGACATGCTTGGGTCTGTTGTTGTCTCTCCCCACCTGTATAATAAATCTCCAAATCTCCTTTGATCTTTCTAATTACTCTAGCTACTGACCACATCTCTCTATCCACTTTCTACCACCCTCGTGGTGGCCACCAGGAGTGGTCATTTTAATTTCTTCCCTCTTTCTCCATCCAATCCATTCTCTAATTGCCACCAGAAATGGGACCCAAACCCTGCCTTTTATATAATATTTCATGGATCCCCACTGAAAAAGTAAATTCAGGCTAGATTCCCTTGTATGGCGTACAAGACCCTTCCTGATCTTGTTCTTGCTCACCTTCTCTGCACATCGATTGTCCTCATCCCACTTCTGTACTTCATCCAGACAACTTCCTAAGTGCCCTGGTGAAAGCAGCCGGTTTCTGCCGTCTTAGCTTGGATTGTTCTTTCTGGGTTAGACTCTAGACTGGAATTTTCCTCCCTGACTCCTTGCCTGACCTACTCCTACTGTCCTTGCTCTCCCTGTTCTCAGTTCCCAGATGAAGCTCATCTGTGATGCTAATGTGCCCTGCATTCACCCTTATTGTACCAATTATCACCCATTTTAATTGCTTCCTTCTGTCTCTCACACCTGAACTCTAGGCTTCTTACAGGTCCTGAATATCTTTTAGATGTGGTTGTATCCCTGGTGCCTGGTTTATGGTAGGAACTAATTATGCATTTAAGGAAGAAAAGATGCATGAACAAAGACAAATGTGGCAGAAAACAGGGGTTACTTATTAGAGGTAGCTTTGTTGACCCCGTCACTATTCCCAGTAGAAGCTAAAATTCCCGGTCCCAGGCACACTTAGGATCTCCATCAAACAGTTGCCAAGATCAAGTGCTGGAGAAGTTGAAAGGACTTTCAGGCCACCCCTAACTAAAGCTGCTCTGTTACCTTGCAGATCCACTTACTGGGGTCCATCAGGACAGTGTTATAAGCACCCCTCTTGACAGAGTGCTTGAAGAGCTACAGGAGAACAGCATGTAAGACTGCAATTAGAGTTGGAGGAGAGGAGGAGGAGACAGGTGTCAGTGGACCAATCAATAATCAGTGCACCTCCTCCCCCATGCCCCGCCGGGAACTCGGGAGGAATGCCAAATGGCTGCTTAATTACGGTTGCCGTTTTAGGTGGTGCGCTCCTGCCATCTAGTGGTTTCTGCGCGCTTCCCAAACTGTATTCGGCAGAGGTGGATTTCCTGTACTGAAAACCCAACAAAATAGAACCAACTGGGATGCCAGATAAAATAGTGCCCAAGTACACTAAAAATCCACCAGGAGAACCACAATGTTGTCTGGGTCCCTTTGTCGGTTGTGACTTTTGAGAAGAGACATTGATGGTGGATGAAAATGAGGGTGAAGTTTCAAAGTATGCTGTCAGTCAAATTGAAAATTAGACTTGAAAACTGGCTTTTATTTCCCTGGGAAATAGGAGGTGTTTCTAGTTTACCAGAGGTCAAATACGTCTCTCCTCCACCCCCCCTCCAAAATGTTTCTAAATGTGTGACCAACATTACATGAAGATTTTTTGTTGTTGTTGTTACCCAACAGCAAACCAGAGAATGACAAAACTGAAAGAAAAAGCTCCGAATGTCTCTGTACTCTCAGTACAGAAGTGCCAAAATAGCCAAAGATGACAGTGCTGAGATTTAACAAGGAAAACATCTCAGGTAGCCGGGCAGAGAGGAATGAAAAGGCTCCGGGTTTCAAAGTCCCCAGGAGAGCTCTGCTTTTATTCTTTTTTTTTTCTCATGGTGCCACTAAGGTAATTCATTAAAATATTAATAGTCTTTGTTTGCTCCAGGGCGGTGAACTGGGACAGATCCAGCTGTACAGGAGCACAGCGACAGGTACAGCTCTCTTTTGCACACACTCTGTGCCTGAGAAAACTGGTCCTGAAATGATTCTAAAGACAACAGAGCAAACATCAGCCTAGGCCCAAGGGAGTGACAATGGTCTTCATCATTAGGTTTAGAGGAAGAGAATTTCCCAGGTGGAAAGTTCATATGCATGCATGTGAATAATACATATTATATAGTGCTATCAGTTTATCCAAATATATATATATATATATATATATATATATATATATATATATATATATATAATAGAGAGATATAGATATCTTTATCTATCTATCTATATATCACATCTTCCAATACTGAAAAATGACCTTCAGCCAATATACTTGCTAACAACCAGCATTTACAAACATTTGTCATTTCACAAGATGCCTGCATTTCAGTATCCTAAGTTGAATGAAACAGGTTTCCTCTGGTTAGATAAACCTGTAATGTGCAAAAGGTTAGGCCCTGTCTGTTTTTTCACTCAAATGGTAACAGGCTCCCAACAAGGGAGTTAAATTAAGTTAAAAAAATAGAGAAGTTTCTGGGAAAAAAAAGCTAATCCAAGTATTACATTTCTGAAAAAAAAGTTATTCCAAATATCTGATGTCATATAAGAAAAATCAACTGAGCTGCTCATTTAAAAAGTTTTCAGTCAACTGTTAGCCAAGATGCCATAGATTGTGTCATGAAGAACTATCTTTAGGTTAGCAGCTGCCCTAGGAAAGAGACCTACATTAAGTACATGAAACAAAGATACCCAGACCTGATCATTACACATTGTTTACATGTATTGAAACAGCACATTGGACTCTATAAGTATATACAATATGTATTAATTAAATTTTTAAAAAATATATTAAGAGATAAAAAACAAGGATTTATGTTGCTGGGCAAATTATCTGGTTTATTTTTCTGGACCCCCCCCCCCCAAAAAAAAAATGTTGATGATGTTCAGATTTAAAAAGCAATAAGACTGATAAAATACCTTGTTGGAGAAAGTTTTATTTTTAAAGAGATAAATTAAAGAATTCATCTTTAAATAAATTAAATCTTGAAACAGCCTTACTCCGAATGAGCTGCCACTAAGCAGGGATGATAGAAGGAAATTCCTGTAAGAATATAAAGATTGGGTTAAGGTTTGCAGGGGAAAAAATGAAAATTCTGCTGAAACAAAAAAAAAAAAAAAAAAAAAAAAAAAACCTTCAAATATGGCCAGACTTTTGGCTCCTCTCTTAATTCTGCAAAAGCAAGTAATTCACATATAGGTTAAAATATAGCTTTATTAAAATGAAGGTTTCAACTGGCAGGTGTCAAGCATGATGCCTCTGAGGCTGTTGCAAGGGTGGGGTTGGCATACTAAGAATCAGGAGTATTATTTTGGCTGGGTGCAGTGGCACACTCCTGTAATCCCAGCAGCTCAGGAGACTGAGGCAGGAGGATCAAGAGTTCAAAGTCAGCCTCAGGACTTAGTGAGTCCCTAAGCAACTCAGTGAGACCCTGTCTCTAGATAAAATATAAAAAATGGCTAGTGCCCCAGGTTTAATCCCCAGTACTAAAACAAACAAACAAAAAGTAGTATTTTTTTGCTGAAACTGGCCACTCCATCCTTCTCCCATGACATCCTTAGGTCTTCTGTCAGAGGACCCCCAACTCAGGTCACACAGCTCCTACTGAACAGAGGTTGACCTGGACAGGCCCATTTAGATTTGAATCCCAGCTCCACTATTAGCTGTTTAGATCTGGGCAGATGACTAACATTCTCTAAACCAATTTTCCTTATTTATAAATTAAAAATAATAATTACTTGGTTAGAAAATGCAGTTTTTAGTTTTTAGTCAGAAGTTCTCAAAATCAGCAATTTCATTCCTCTTAGGAAGTCACAGCTTTCTTGGACCCGGGAGGCACTGGAGAAAGTAGACTGTGACCTAGACCTTAATGTCCAGTTCTAACTAGCTGATGGATAAATTGTGGAAAAGCCTATCCAGGCAAAAAGGTCCCAATGAGACAGGTCCACACAGTTTATCTGTCAGGATCATTGTCAGCTGTGTCAAAGGGCTGTGCAAGTACACAAACTCATGAATTTTTTAGTTACCCTGTGCTGAAAGGGCGAGAATGATTTCAGAGGATGTACAGAGGCAGGAATTGCTTGGAGAGTTCTACGGTCGTTACAGGGCTGGACTTGGAACACTCGTTAAGAAGGTTACTCTAGGATGAACTAGCTCTGTGAACTGGTCATTGGTCTAACCTTTTGACTTTCTGCTTCCCCATCAATATGATGGGGGTAATAACTGTGGAACTCTGACTCATCCTGACCTACCATTCGTTATTCAGTACTTAGCTGATGGGCCGACCACTTTACACTAATTATCAGATTAACTCCCTATGATAACCATATGAGGAAGACATTATTACTAAAATTTCCAGTTTTTGAGAAAACTGGTGTTCAAAAACCGCAAGTTCCAGGTTACCCAGAAACTAAAAGGTATAACTGAGATCTGGACATCAGCATTTTAATTCTAGAATTTGCCTGACTACACATGTGCTGCTGCTTTTAATCAGAAGGCCCTCATTCTAGTGCAGGTTCTGTTTCTTATGTGCTTTACTGGACCTTGATTTCCTCTTAAGCTATATGAGAGAATTGGACTAGACTTAGGCTTTAAATTGTTTATCTCCAGCACCTGCTATGATCATTTCTGTTAGAAGCTTCCAAGAACATGACATTCAGAAAGATTGCACTGACTGGGGTCAGTGGAGTGTCCGCAAAAGAGCGAGGCACGGGTGAGGCATGGAGGTGCTGGGTAGCACCTAAGCCATTCCAGGGATGTTATAAAGAATCTTCTGGTTGTTGTGGTTCATTATTCTGCTCCTGTATTCTTCTCTTGGGAGCTGCCAAGAAGGGAAATAATAAACCTTGGTTTGGTCAGGCATGAACTACCTTGTAAGACAGGGCTCAAAGAATTTTCTGTCGTGATGTAAACATGCAATACAGTAGCTACTAGCTACTAGGCAAACGTGATCCCCGAGTACTTGAAAGCAGCCTAAGTCGCTCTGTTTTTCAATTTTAATTAATAAAAGCATAAATTTAGATCCGTGTGGCCAGTAGCCACTATGTTGGTCAGTAGAGATCTGGAACAAAGGTCAGTTGTTTATGCATGAGTGTCGTGGGCATGAAAACTGACAAGGGATACCCCTGGGAAGTTGGAAGTCAGGGGAAGGTAAGGTTTGATCAAGGGGATGCTAAGGAAGGACCTGGATGTCAAAGTTGCTAAATGATGCCAAGTGTAGAGGTGGGCATGTAGAGCAGATAAGAAGCAAGAGATTAATAATGTGACTTCTTTACTATGCAAATCCTGGTCTGGGGTATCCTCATTAATCCCCAGACAGAGCTTAGGCTTTGGTCATCTGAATGTCAGTTGTCAAGTGTACTTGGAGCAAACTTTTCCTCAGCTTCCCTACCCATTCTCAACTATTTCTCAGAATATTCACTAATCCCCACTATTCCTTAGAGTCTTCCTATCAATGTGTACCGACTGGCTAGATGAAATGTTTCCAGCTGCTTAGCCTTACTACCAATCGAATTATTAGTTCACCCAGTGAGAACTTCAATAGTTTGGACCCTTTGCTACCAAAATTCAACTTGAACTAGCTTAATAAATGTGGGAATTAACAAGAAGGGCATTAGAATATCTTCAGAACTGAACATCGGAACCACAAGAATAGATATTGCTAGTCATCGTTAGAAAACGGGATTCAGTCAGAGCTTTGCATCTTAAGTCCTGGGCCTTCTCATTCCCCTTCTTCTTTCTGTACATAGGCCACCTCTGCTGTGTCATGTCGCATAGCAGGAAAGGTGCCTGCCAAGGACTCAGTCAGTAAGAAAAGCAGACCGACTATGTCTCTTTCTGTTTCCAAGTTTTAAAATAGCAGGGAAGGAACTCTGACCCCTCCTGATTCAGCTGCCCACTCTAAGATCTGTAGAGGGGAGGAGCAGGATCATGTCCAAATGTGAGTGTCCCTGCCAGAAATCACAAAGTTATAATTGGGCAAAGAAAGAAGAGTTCCCAGAAAAAAAGAAGAGCTGACCCAGGAAGAAAGGAAAGAGAAGTTAGGAAAAACAAAATTGTTTCCGTCAAAGAAACAGGAGATGACGTAACACAGATGGCACACACACATTACCAAAGGCTTTTTAATTTTTCTTCTTTATATATACAAACCTAGATGACATGAAACTGCCATCTGCAGAACCAGGATGATTCATCTCCCTTATTAAGATCCAAAAGGAAAACAACCCAGATGCTTTAATTATTCCGACCGTGGAGGTGAAGGAAAGCCTTCCTTTTAAATGAACTTTGTATTCCTCCATTAATTGTATCAGGAAATTGAAGAGACACTTTGGCTTTATATTTGATTATCTCAATATCTATTGAATAAAAAAAGTATTTTTGCTTCATTAGCAGTAAAATATATAGGGATATGATAGATCATTCCAAGTATTATTTCCTCATTTCTGGTCTTAATCACTATATTTAATAAGGAAGGGCCAGGTTCAATAAAGGATGCATCTGGCTTTAAATGATTAATTGATTTTTATAGAACTCACATGCTAGCAATTCTTTGGGAAATTAGACAAGACACCATGAATCACAATTCCCTGCACACCCTCCCCAACCCTCCCTCCCTGCTTTTCTTTTACTAATCAGTTTCAGTCGACTATCTTGGAGCAATTTTACAAAGGTGCATCCGTTGTCTCTCACATCCTGAATTAATGCTGCAGGTAATTAGCCTCAGGAGCTCAGGTCCCCTTCATCTGCATGCACGTCAACTAAATGGTTTTCCTTTGCTGTGGGATTGTGAGTCTCTTCCTTTCTCTCCCTTTGACTCTCCTCAGTGACTCCTTTAATTGGGATGTCAAACTGTATCATTCTGCAGGGAGCTGAACTTTTTGAGATTGGTCCTGGAAAGACTTTTCCTGCATTGGGGGGCAATTTTTCTTCATCATGTCGTTTCCAATGCCTCTAGGCAGGAGATGAATTAACTGTGCATTAACAATGAGGGCTGAGGCTATGGCAGGCTGCAAGTACTGCAGATTCATATCAAATCATGAAATCAATAGGAGAAAAACACAAGTACATGCCAAAAGGGGCAGAGCTGGCTTGAGTGACAGAGGGACATCTATTGGAAAGGGGATATCAGACAAAAAAATACAAATAAATAAAACCCTATGCATTATTTTGCTAAGGAATTTAGCTACTTAAAGATATGCACACATCTTATTTATGGCTGTATCTCCAGAGACTAGAGCAGGGATAGCAAATACCTGGTGTGTTTGCTGTCACTGCTACTTAATCTTTCTTCCATAGCTGACATTGCTAATCACTCATGGCACTCTCCTGCTGAGCCCTCATGTAGACTCAGACTGCTACAGGCAGTAACCACCAATTGATCAGAGTTGGCGCACAAGGTGGAACCTATTTGCAATCCCCAGTCTAGAACATTGTAAGTGATTAATAAATATTTGTTGAATGCACAGATAAATAAAGACAGGTTTCTAGAGACTTGAGGACTTTGTTCCTCTCTCCTCCCCTGCATTCAAAGTGCATGTTTGTGTGTGTGGATGCTTCCAACAAGTCAGGTCCCATATTGTTTTTTTTTTTTTTTTTTTTTTTTGATTTAGACCCATCACATTACCCTAACTTGACTAAAAAGAAATAAAGATATATTGTTTTAAAAGCTGTGTTGATTCTAGCATTTAGGCCTATCTAGACTTGTCTGGAAGACTGGTGAAGTGGGTCTCAGAATTTACTCCAAAAGCCTGAGAGTTGAGCAGATGGATTTGGATGTAAGGCAATGAGCAAAATAGAAGGAGGTCGGATCATAAGTATTGAATTGGACACTGATAATTTGCCAGCCCAGCCACATGCCTACTTCTGAGGACAAGAGGGCTACAGTGGAAAGTTGAGTAAAAATCACGGTAAACTCATTTAATAAAGTAGTCATGATACAGTGAGTGGCAGTATCAGGCCCTGGGGGCACTCCTATCAGCATCTTCAGCAGCTGCTTTAGTAGGAAGAGTCTGGAGACCAGTTTAGCAACAGCCTTTTGACATCTGCCATCATTATCCTAAACTCCACTCACTTAGCTGCTGCTTTGGGGTTGACTTTACCAGGAGACATCACACAGCAAGCTAGAGTAGGTCTGGAAGGCAAATAAATGGCAGAGCCCACCCAGCAAGCTTTATTGTTCATAGGTGAAACACCAGCTGGGGCCTCTCAGAACCACTTGAGGAAAATAGCATAGTAGTGTGTAAGAATCTCAGCAAGCATTTGGAGAGAAATGAGAAATGGTACTTGTATTCTTGCAATCGTGATTTATTTTATATAAACTGAGAAACTCGGGCTGCAGGCATTTTAAAAACTGCTATCTCAAGGACTTTGAGTGCAAAGGACTGCAAGTGCAACACACATACACACATTTCACAAAAGGAACAGTATTTTCTTCAGAGCAGTTTGATCATCAAAATGCATCAATTTAATGCCTAATGGCATGTGGTATTTGGCTTGTTACAAAATTCAGACTCAGCGCTGCAGGAATATATACAAATTAACCATACCTGTACACACTAAAATGGCCAAATAAAAGCTCAAAGCAATGCAAGGGCTGTTGGCACAACAGTTCTATCACATATAGGTCACTTGCTAAGAGGATTGCAAGCTGCTTTAAAGCACATGAATATATTATCCAATTTTCTAGATAAAAATGAAAGCTCAGAAATTTGAAATGACAGGAACCAGGTCTGTGTGCCTGTAGGAAAATCAAAAGAGTCTAGAAAATTTGATTAACTCAATTTGCCCCACTTCCTTAGGGAGATTTTGGAAATCAAAATTACTATTTAATAGTTCAGGTAGTAAATTTGAAATGAAAAGATCTTTCTGAACTTCCTGTACTTGTTTTTGAAGCATAACCCTAACCAAAGGGTCAGGGCCATTGGAAGAACAGACATTACTATTGAGTTTCTAAAATACAAAGGAGTTTCCATCACTTCCAAGTATTCAACCTGATCAAAATAAGAAAGCAATCAACACATAAACCGAGACAGAAAACCTCCATGTCCTGGATCAGCCTTAAGCTTTCCTTACTCTTCTGAGTTTTAAAAGACCATGAGCCAGGGTGATATAAAACAGTTATTAGCCTTGAACTTCCACCAGGACACCTGGACAGCTTCATCTAACAAGGAATTCTGGACAACTAACCCCAGAATTTCGGATTTAGTTGATTTGAGCTGGAGACCAAAAAGTTTTATTTCTAGAAAACTCCCAGGTAATGTTCATGCTGCTGCATAGGGGAGCACAATTTGAAAACCACCTGTGAAATGATTGATCACCACTGACCAAATCAGTTATTTCATGGGGCTTGTTAAATGACGGCTTTCTAATTCTATAGCATTTTTATATTTACTAGTGGGAATTATTCTGTAGAGAAGAATTTTCCTTTATTCATGAAAACTCTGTGTTAACTTCTGAAATACAGAACAAGTTAATAAGGTAAGATGATGACTTAAATTCTCTTCTTTGGATTATTAAATTCCAGAGTAACAACGAGAGCCTAGGCCTTTTTACTGGTTTCCAGTGACTCTCCAAAGGCATTGGTCACAGTCACGCCTCCCTATGGGACACAGAGGCTGGGTCACACTGGTGGATGCTTCTCTGTCTCTCTGTCTTTTTCTTTCTCCAACCTTCTCTCCAATTAGACAAATGAAAGTGAATTGCTCTATTTTCTTGATTTTTCTAAAGAATCAGCTTTGTGCTTTATTATTAGACCTACTGGATTTTTTTGCTGATGTTATAATTTGTTATTATCTTTTAAAATTTTCTTTTTCCTTTTGCTTTCTAACTGTTCACTCCCCACCCCCGCTATTTTTGTTGGATGTTAATTTTCTTTTTTATTGACTTTGGCAATTTAATGCTTTGAATTTTCTTCTTAATACTGCTTTACATGTATCCCACGAACACTGATCATTCCATTTTTGTTGGATGTTAATTTTCTTTTTTATTGACTTTGGCATTTAATGCTCTGAGTTTTCTTCTTAATGCTGCTTTACAGGTATCCCACAAACACTGATCATTCCATTTGGTATCTTTATTTTCTAGAAATTTCTCATGTACATTTTCCTTTCCCCTTCAGTTTATAATGAAACACCTCAGTAAAATTTAAGTAACCCGTAAAAATTTTTTATTTATTCTCTCATCATTCTTTGTGGTATAGTTTTAAAATACATTGTATTAATATATATTACAATCTCTATAATGAAGTAATAACCTTTGTTTTAATCCTTCATTTATATTTTCATGTAATATTTTAATGAAATATATATATGTAATGATGTGTGTGCGCCTTTGGGTACGTGTATAAATAGTCTCTTAAACCATGTTGACTGTTCGGGTTGCTCTTCTTCCCTTCAGGTGAGTTGGCACTGGTTTGATGCCAAGTCTTCACAGTCTGAACAACGTCCCTTAGCATTTCCATTGGGGAGACCTTATGCCACTGAATATTTACTTTTTTTGCTTATATAAAAATATGTATTTCTTCTTCATTTTAGAGGGCATTTTGTATGTAGAATACGTGACAGGTAACTTTTGTCTCTCAAACCTGAACCTCTGTTGTTTGTTCCTGAATTTTTGTCATCAAAACATTTTCCAGCCTCCTTTGCTTCTGGTAGGAGGTCATCTATTAACCACAGTGTGGCTCTGTGGGTAGTCAGAATTTCCTCTAACTCCTGTCAAGAGGTTCTCCTTACCTTTTGCTTTCAGAAGATTGACTGTGATGAATTAAATTGATTTTATTTATATTTTCATTGATTCATTTTGTCAAACTTACTGGATATGGAAATTTAGAAAAATCAGGTGAAGTTGAATCATAATATTTTCAACCATTTGTCTGTGCTTTCTCTACCCTCCAGCGGGGTTCCAATGCCATGTATGTTGCACCACATGACATTGTCCCACAGGTTTCTGAGGCTCTGTTATTGTTCCTGAATTTTTTTTTCCATCTCAGATCTTCAGATTAGATAAATTCTATCAATCTATCTTCAAGTTCATTGAATCTTATTTTTCTATGTCTTGAAAGTACACTTTTAGTCCACCTAGCAAATTTTTCATTTTATTTTATTTATTTATTTTTTTTTTGCAGTACTGGGGATTGAACCCAGGATCACTGAACCAAACCCTAACCCTTAACTTACTTTTTACATTATTTTTATATATCTAAATTTATATTTGATTTTTAAAAGTTTCTATCAAAATTTTCTACCTGTTCAATCATTGAGTATGTATCTATATATGTATATATAATATATATGCATATATATATATATATATAAAAATATATATAAATTTAAAAATTCTTTCATCATGCTTTCTTTAAATTATGAGAACATGTAAAACACTTGCTTTTAATTATGGTTCCCTCTTCCTAAGGAAGAGTCACCTAATCTCACTTGATAAGGTTCTTTTTAGTTTGTTTGTTTCCTTGGGGTAGTGGGGATTGAACCCAGGGCCTTGGGCATGCAAGGCAAGCACTCCACCAACTGAGCTAGTACCTTGAAAATATGCTTTTTAAAGAATCTTGAAGTAATGCTGGATTCTGGTACAAGCTTCTAAGGAGTTTGGTGTTTTGTTCAGACAATTAATTTGCCTGGACTGAAACTAAAAAAATCTGTATCCCCTCCCATTTTGTTCTTCTAATAGCATGTTTAAGATTTATTTTGTGTTAGGGAAGTTTTTGAGGGGTCTATCATTGTCAATATTTTTTCCCTCCCTTGACTGTTCGGTCATTTGGGAATTGCCGACTCATTCTGAGTTTTCTTCTATTCACTCACCTTTTTTTGGTTATTCTCTTAATTATTGTTGAAATTTAAAATATTTAGTTTTGATTTTGATCATCTGTTAGACACAAATGTAGAACTGATTTTATCAAAACATCTTCTCTTCTTTTTTGTTTTTTATTTGCCTAAATGATACTATTAGGAGGAAATTTTGTCTTTTTAGAGGAACTCCAGGGAAGGATTCTCAGATTTACAGCTTTAAGGGATCCTTGTTCTCTGATTCCTGGAAAGAATGAAAAAATATGGCATTTTTGCCTTTGTAGTTCTCTGCCTCTTTAGGCTTAGCCAAATTCAGCAAAGCTTCCTGCATCTATCAGAGTTTCCCTTAGCAATCTATGAGATCTGCTTTTCACATTGCTATCCTTGCCTGTACTTTGCTTTTACAGTTCTGTTCCTTTTCTTCCTCCTCTTTGTCCTCTTTTTCCTCCTCTTCCTCCCTATCTGCCCTCCTAGGTCCTCTGAAACTTCCATGTCACATAGGTATTTGAACCTTCACACTCGCGGGGATCAACAGCATTCTCTCCTTGATCAACATGAATTCTGAATTCTGCTCCAGGCAGGGTTTATTTGTTTGTGTTTTTTACGGTATGTCTCTATGCTTCTATTAGGATATTTCTGGGGTCCTTGGACATGAGCTGCTGCAACACTATTTGAATTTTTTGGTTTCTTTAATGATTCTCTACAGTTATTTTGGGGTTTCTTTTTCTTTTTGGCTAGTTTTCTCATATTTTTCTCCTGCTCTTTATTACCATTCATTCTCAAATTCATTTTTACTCATTTAGTTTTTCTGCTTCAGGAATAAATTGACAACTTTGGGTTTCAAGGCTCACAGGATTCTTTCATGATGTTCTTTCTCTTTGTCACTAATGCTGCAGAGCTGCTGGTCCCTCAAGGCACTGATCATTTAGACTGAAAATTAACTTAATTCTTGACAAGTACTCAGGAAAGGCAGCAACTAGATTCTATCGAATAGAAATTTCCAAGCAAGTCACATGACATGAGTGGCACAGGTAGAGGAACTCCAGACATTCAAATGCCTCTTCATTTCTATATGAAAAATTTCACCTAGAAAATTACAAATGTTTCTTCAGGAAGTTTTCACTAATTCCTTTGATACCTATCTACCTACTCATCTAAATTTAATGTTTTCCTCAGTATTTGCATATTATCTCTTGCTACTTACCTGTTTTGACACCTTTTCAGAAACTTTTTTCATTTTTTATTATAACTTTTCTACTTCTGTAACTATTCATGACTAAATTTCAAGCTACTGAAAGACTTGTGTATCTATTGTTATTTTTCATATCTCCGAAGCCTGATAGGCATCCAAGTATTTAATTAAATTCATTATCAAATATTTATGAGTACTTGCTATGGATCAGGCACTGTTACAGATACTGAAAATTCAAAAGTGAGTAAAAACTTATCTATTTGACAGATGCAGAGCAGTTACTGACTGCTGCTAAGGTTTCCCCTGCAGATGCAAAAAAAAAAAAAAACCTGTGTTCTTCAGCTTTCTGTCTGATTATGGTGCTTGAGCTTGAACGAGAGAATAAAGGAGAAAAACAGTGCAATACAGGGTGAAATGTAAAGAGGGAGAGAGAGTTTAATAAATAACCTTGCAAAGAGTGGAAAGCCTATTTTATTCCAAAAGCAACTGAAAGACTGAGTTTAGTAAAAAAAAAAAAAAATGTACAAGACAGAAAATAAAAAGCACTGACCTCATGCAACTTTCATCAAATAGGATAATGATATTTAACATAAGTTGATTAAGTGCTGGATTCTCATGTAAGAGCTTCACATCTCTGCAAACAGTTTTGATTCTTCTAACAAATATACAGTGTAGGAAAAATTATTGTCTTAGTTTAGACTTTCCAGAAGCGATGCTCAGACAGGAATTTAGGTGTGAGTAGTTTATTTGAATAGTGACCCCAGGAAACCTGACAAGGAAGGAAAGAAGATAATTAGAGATGAACTGTCAAGTCAGCTATCGGAATGTGCAATTGGAGCTGAATCTATATTCCATTGAAGAACAATGGAATATAGGCAGACTCATTATCAGTTATCCCAAACTAAAGGTCAGGAAGATGAAATATTTATCCATCAGTTCTGTTGGTTGAGGACCCCTCCTAGGGATCCTGTGTGGTCTAAGAATATGCCTATGACCAAAAAAAAAAAAAAAAAAAAAAAAAAGAAAGAAAGAAAAGAAAAAGAGAAAGAAAGAAAAGGAAAGGAAGAATGGACAGACGGACACCTGCATGCCCAGGTAGAGTTACACAGGTGTTTCACTATAAGCAATTTTCAGCCAGTACAGAAAATACCAAGGAGATAGGTATGTGTGTGGTGAGGGTGAACAGTTTAATTATTTTCTCCATTTTGCAGGGTAGCAAACTGAATCATGTAGAGATTGAATGACTAACCTGGGAAAATAGAAATCTGGCCGCTAAACTGGGTGCAGTAGTACATGCCTGTAATCCCAGTGGCTTAGGAGCTGAGGCAGGAGGATGAGGGTTTCAAAGCTAGCCATAGCAATTTAGCAAGGAGTCCCTAAACAACTAAGCAAGACCCTGTCTCAAAAGGGCTAGTGATATTGCTCAGTGGTTAAGCACCCTCAGGTTCAATCCCCAGTACTAAAAAAAAAAAAAAGAAAGAAAGAAAAAAAGAAAATTGGCTCCAGAGTATGTACTCTTAAAGATTACACTATGTTCCATCGTAGTATGAGATGGAAGGAAGGAAGGGAGGGAGGGAAGGAGAGAGGGAGGGAAAAGTCATAGTTCCTCATGAATACATTTTATTTCTGTCTAGGTTCACGCTTCCAGAGACCAGAATGCACATTTTATTTACATTTATTTCTATCCTCAACCCTCCTTCAACCAAACCCATAACCCAGCCCCAAATCTGCCCCAAATAGTTTTGTGTAATACCTTGCACATAGTAAATCTCAATAAATATTTGTTAATGGATAAGTAAATCTCTATCTACGGACCCCTGTCTAAGGCCCTTATCACCAGGATTTTTTAAATTGAACCCATAATTCACTCTTTAGAAGGGACTAGAAGGTTTTAGAGCCCAAATGACTTGTGTGAATTATGCATTCTCACTACAGTCCATGGCTAATAACAGGTGCTTAATAAATGTTTTATTTGTAATATTGCATGACATTTAACAATTGACAAAACTGTTTACACATTTCTTAGTCTACTTATTTCTCTTTAAGTTATTTCATTTGGATATATCCCTTCCAGTGTACTCTCAACTGCCCTTAATTGTACGGAAGAGGAAATTAAAGGTCTTGGCCTATAAAAATAAAAATAAAGGTATGCTTATTAGATTTTTAAAGCAAATATTCTCTCTCACTCTCTCCCTTTGGATACATATATTTTTCTGATTTTATGACTTAAGGCCATGTGATTTGCTTCAACCCAAGGAGTATAAGAAAAAATGATGATATATCTATTCCATGTTAAAGCTTAAAAAGGCAACAAGATCTCTTCAGTCCTGTTGTGTTCCTGCATTGTTATAAGGAGAGAGCATGCCCATGATTCTGCACCTTATCCTGGATCCTGGAAGAAAAGGTACAAAGAGCTGACATGAACCAGATCTTTAACCTAAAGAAGCATTGGTCCCAGCTGTCCAGCAGTTCTGAATGAAAAAAAAAAAAAAAGTCTTTGCATACTCATGATTAAGATGTAAATGTTAGTTTGGAGCTTTTGAGATTTGGGAGTTGAATTTTGTTCTATATTACTGCAACAACCACTCACTGATGTAGCTGTGCAGAATGTGAAGTTCTTAAGTGTCGTTGATGGCTAGCCTCTCTGTGTTACAGAGCTTCTCCATCTCATCAAATCTTTTCCATTTGAACAAAGAAGTCATATTGTTGGAAATAAAGGTTTTTCCTATCTTGGTCCACAGGCCCAGGACTCTCAGAGGAATTAAGATTATTGGAAATCCATAGCATGGTCCAAGAGGCAGGTGCTCATGCTTGCAGAGAAGTAGACACATCATTAGCTTCAATAGGAGTGAGTTAAATTGAAAGTGATTTTTCACTTGATTACCATATCCTGAGTGAAATAAAATTAACTTTCTAATAATTAGCCACAAATTTTCTAATGTGTTTATTTTTACCATATGCTTTCCAGTTCAGCTAAATTGGAAGCCTTGGATCCATCAACCAATAAATTGTTCCTTGTGTTTCACTTTGGGGACTAATTAAAAGTATCAACATGTTTTCTTCCATGACACTGGGAGTTTTACCTCCAGCTGTTGGGATCCAGGCTTCTAAAAGTATGATGCATGATTATCCAGGGAGAAGGCACTTGAGACAATCGGCGGAAAACAGATTCTGTTGAAAGCTGGTTCATGCAAGCTTGGTGGTTTCACCCTTCTTGCTGTATTCAGAGGGCACTTGCTTTCCTGAACATGTGGTAAATAAAACAGCTGGTACTACAGCAGGAAAGGTGCTGCTCCCACACCTCCCGGAGAGCTCCTGGCAGAGAATCCAAAGGCTGGTAATTCATCATTTACACAGACTCTTGAGGGGCTCCTTTTACATCTCCTGTTCTGTAAAACTTTCCACTGAAGACTGGATAAATGTTTTCCAGATGGTATCCATCGTGGTGTTACCTACTAATAGGAATCAAGGAAAAGTCATCGAATTAATTAACAAGTCATAAATGAAAGGAAGGAGGACTGCATGAAAGAAGTAAAAGAGGGGACCTCAGGGATCATCTAGAGCCAAGGTCATGCAGAAGAAAGGGAGCTTGACTGAACATCAAGAGACCTGAGACCAGGCCAATAGCAGGTTCTTCCACATCATAGGCTTTAGATTCTGGCAGACACAGGTTAGAATCTCAGCTTAGTCTCAAATTAACTGTACATAATAGGCAAGTAACTTGACCTCTCTGAGCTTCAGTTTTTTTCACATGCTTGGGAGGAAAAGATAAAATAATGCAAATTATGGAATATCATTTTACAGACACAGATATGTAGCAGGCACAGCATCTCATGAAGTATCTGGCTACCAATTGACACTCAAACATATGTTTATTCCTTCTGTGGTTAGTTAAATGGTTCGATCCAATTCTTCACCCCTGCCTGAATCCACACCATCTTGGGCAGAGGGCACTTTCCCACCTCTTGCTGTAGACTGGACCATGGGACTGACTTTGACCAATGAATGAAGATGGAAGTGACAATGGGCTATTTGTGATAATAGGTTTTAAAAGATATTACATGTTTCCACTTCCCCTTTGCACCTCCACTATCACTATTGGAAAAACACGCATTGCTGGCCTGCTGGACTAAGAAGGAAAATAAAAGATATAGGGAACAGGGCTGCCCTAGCCCATCTGCAGAGCCACCATGCCAAGCCAAGCCAAGCTATGCTGTGCTAGAATGCCCAAACTCCATGTAACAAGAAGACATCTGAATGATAATAGTGGTTGCTTTGAGGCACACTGGACTAGGTTGCAATATCTTATAGATTGTGTCATCTCAAGTTCCTTCTCTGAGTTACAGTTGCATCTCTGGCCAGGATTTTGTGCTTATATTAGAAATTAAGGGAAAATAGTGAGGTTAAATGCATTATAGAAACATCTACTGTATACTTGTCTTAAACTTAATCTCCAAACTCAGGTATGGAGATTGACTACTTAGTCAATAGAAGTAACAACTTTCTTACAACAAGATCTAGTTTTTATTATTTTTATTATAAATCCCCATTCTGCTGAGCAGCAGAAAACAAAATCTCTTTGTCCATTCAGGGTTTATCCTTCTTCAAGGAGTGTGTTGAACTTTTGTAAGTTTTCTGGATAAGGAAGTGCATGAGGTTAGTAGGGAGAATCTGGACATTGTTGTTCTTGGTTTTTTTGTTTTCTCCTTCTCGTTGCAGAGATAAACAGTTCTCTGCAAGGGTCCAGACTCTGATTCCTTCTTGATTAACTCTCTTTTGGAGGCCCGTGGAGGAAGCTTGGAACTGCTCTTAGATATGCAAAAACTGTTCTGAAGCATCCACCTCACACTGGGGTGAAGACAATCAACTATGTTGTCTTGGATCTGTCTCATGGTACCAGGTGGATATTTCTATTACTGTCTTCCATTGCTTCTCCAGAGTCCCACAGAAAGGGACATGGATGCCCTTTGCAAAGATTTCTCAGGGATACTGTCATTCTTCTGCCTCCTGAATTCAGCATGGAATGTGGCAAGATGGAATGTCATGCACAGGAGCCCAAATAGGTATTCAAAATGTTTTCTCTGATTCTCCCCAGGTTTTTTTTTTTTTTTTTTGTGGTGGACTGCCGCAGTCCGGCTGCAGCAAACTAACTTGGGGGTGACGAACAACTTGTGTACATTGATACAGCAGGAGTGGGAGCCATTTATTGTAGGACAGGAGGGGTATATATACATTCCACACAGCTTATCTTAATTAACATAAACTAGATACAGCAGTCAACCAATAAGGAATCTCCACATTTAATGGCTCGCTGGTGTTACTTCATAAACCACTCCCTCTGGCAAAATGCCAGGCGCCATCTTGACTTGTTTACAGACCCTAACAGTGGACTTTCTTCTAATGTCATCTTAGGAGCTTTGTTTTTGTTATTTGCTTTCCATCATCTAGACTTTGAAACTCAAGTGCAAGGGCAAAGTTTCCTTTTCTCTCTTTTGTCTAGATCATTATTGCCTTGGAATGCAGAGGATGCAAAGCCTTAACCATTGCCTGCGTTGGCTACTTAGTCAAGGGGAAACAGGTAATTCCAAGGGGAAAAAAGAGAAAAAAAAAGCAAACTGCAAACATCAGTTATCATTTCACTATTTTGCTTCATGATTTGAAGTGTCTGCTTCATGAAATACAAGACGTAAGAGGCTAAGTACTAATTTTCATACGTGTCATGTTGGATTTCTCATACATTTTACTATTTACTCAAGATGATGTTTAAACAAATAAGTTGATAAACTGAAATTTCTATATCAACTTTTGGTCCTAGTTATGCTTTCATTTTTTGTTTTTGTTTTTTTTTTCTTTTTAATGCTCATTCACTGGCCCAGCTGTATTTATTTCTAGATTAACCAGAGGGGTTGCCAGCTGTGATTTGCAGATGTGCTTCATTTCCCAATGCCAGAAAAATTCAATTATGCATGCTAAGGTCATCTCTATAAAGCATGACCATACTGACATTTTATGGTGAATAGTGACCATCAGAATACTTTGCCTGCAGCAGATTATGTCTGCTTATATTATAATGACCAAAATAACCATGTGTGAAACCATTATTTTAGTTATATTTACAGCCAAATTGAACCAGGCAGTGATCCAAGCAAAGGTTTGGCAATCAGCCCAATTCAAGCTGAGCTAGGGCAATTTCATGCTGCAAAATGTGAACAAAAATATGAGCCATTTCAGTGTATATTGAGAGTTCAAATAGAATGCCACCTCCCAGAGAGAGTAGATATGGGAATGAATAAACTTTTAAAGTATTCGCCTCGATTTGCTAGTGGGTATCAGGGACAAGATAAAATTCACACTGGACTACCACCCTTCATAACATTCTCTAGAGGGCTATTTCCAAACTATTATGGTCCTCAGAACACTGATATCCACAAAATATTTCAGAACTTTTATTTTTGGCCATGATGAGGGAAGATGAGGGAAAGGATTTACCCTGTTACTTAAAAAATTTAAATAAACAGACAAAATCCTGGAAATAGTATAAAATAATGGTTCTCAGACATTGAGGACAAAAAAGCAGGGATGAGGAGTGAAAGAAGAGAAACAAATAAGATGAGGCATATGATTTCCCAACTTAACTTTTTGGAGAGACATTTCAGGTTAATTTACAGGGAGGCAGAATCCAAATCGTGCCCAGCAGTCTCCCTGAGGTAAAAATTTGGGCAGCCAGAAATGTGATTGCTTTGCAGAGAGGAGAGAGCCCACCGTCAGAGACCTCTGGGGATCTGCAGAGTTCCTTTAGAGACTTCAGGTAAATGCTGCACAGCTCATGCATCTGAGGAAACTACCTGAGACCAGTAAAGGGACCTGCAGGAAAGAATAGTCCCTGGAGTTCACACAGAGCACGGAATGGAGTCGAGAAACCTTATAATACAAGGGAACATCAAGTAGAATACTCCAAAAGGCTCCCTTCAGGCACTGGGGCAGGATTAAACCACAACAAAAGGCTTTTCTGAGCCTACATTAAAATCAAGTTTTGAAAAGATCAATCCATTTCCAACCAACTTAATTGTGTCCCAGAACAAAGATCAAGAATATTTAAAGGTACAAGAGACTATCTAGCAAACAACAAAGTAAAATTTCTAATGTCTGGAAGTCAATGGAAAAAAAAATTGCCAGGCAGCCAAAGAAGTGAAAAACACAGCCTTTATGAGAAGAAAAAAATAAAAACAATCAATAAAAATGTACACTAAAATTAGTCAACAATATTAAAACATCTACTATAACTATATCAGAGATATTGCAAAAGGTAGAATAAAGCTTGAGAAGGTTTAACAGATACACAGCAGGTATAATAATAGTTTAAAAAATGTTGACTTCCAGAGATGAAAAATAAAATGTCTGAAATGGAAAATAAGATTAACAACTTGTAAATAAGGCAGGAAAGGTGTCAATGAATACATAGCAATTGAAACAATCCAAAATTAAAGACAGAAAGATGAATGAAAGGAATAAAAAGCTAATGTGAACTATGGACAACTTAAAGATCGCTAATACACACACACACACATACATATATATATTGACAAAATAATGCCAAAATTTTCTTGAAGCTTGATAAAAACTATAAACTCCACAGATGCAGGAAGCCCAGTGAAACTTAAGTGCAATAAAACTATTCCAAGACACATGGTAAGAAACTGATTAAAATTGGTGATTAACAGAAAACGTAAAACCAGAGAGAACAGATACATTCCAAATGGGGGATGGGGGAAGGGCTTAAAATTGTGGGTCAACATCTTCAAAGACTGAACAAAGTTCAACTTGGAGCTCTATTCCCATGAAAACATCTTTCAAAACTGATAATAAAATAAAGACTTCAATGGACATACAAAAGCTGAAAGGATTTATTATCAGTAGTCCTCAAACATAAGAAGTTTAAAAAAAATTCTTCAAGAAGAAAAATGGCAGCAGATTGAAATCTGTATCTACAACTAAAAAATGGGCAAAAGAATCAAATAGAAATTTCACCAAAATAAATATATTGATAGCAAAATAACCCATAAAAAACCCAGCATCGTTACTCATTAAGAAAATGTAAATTAAAGCCACAATGACATACCACTATACATTCATTTAATAAGAGTCCAATTAAAAGGATTGATGACCAAAATCTAATAAGGATATTTAGGATACGTGAATTCTCATACACTGCTAATGGAAATGTAAAATGGTTGGAAAATGTGTGCTGTTTCTTCAAAAGTTAAATATATATGTGTCTATATGACCCAGCCATTCCATCCTGGATATTTAGTCAAGAGAATGAGAACATGTACCCATACAAAAACACATACACAAATATTTGTAGTAGCTTAATTAGTCATAGCAAAAATGGGAAATTTTAAAACATTTATTTACAGATAAGTGGATAATTAAATTGTGATATATCCATGTAATGGGATATTTAGTGTATAAGTTCGTGTTCTCTGCAGAAACAGAATACTACATATACGAGGATAGTAACAAACATTATGGAGGCCCAGAAGTCCCGTGACATGCCATCTGCAAAATGGAGAAAAAAGAAAGCCAGTGGGGCCGGTCAGTCTAGATCTTTTTTTTTTTTTTTTTTAATTTTTTATTGTTGGTTATTCAAAACATTACATAGTTCTTGATACATCACATTTCACCCTTTGATTCAAGTGGGTTATGAGCTCCCATTTTTACCCCATATACAGATTGCAGAATCACATCAGTTACACATCCATTGATTTACATATTGCCATACTAGTGTCTGTTGTGTTCTGCTGCCTTTCCTATCCTCTACTATCTCCCCTCCCCTCCCCTCCCCTCCCCTCCCCTCCCCTCTTCTCTCTCTGCCCCCTCTACTGTCATTCATTTGTCCCCCTTGTATTATTTTTCCCTTTCCCCTCACTTCCTCTTGTATGTACTTTTGTATAACCCTGAGGGTCTCCTTCCATTTCCATGCAATTTCCCTTCTCTCTCCCTTTCCCTCCCACCTCTCATCCCTGTTTAATGTTAATCTTCTCATGCTCTTCAACCCTACTCTGTTCTTAGTTACTCTCCTTATATCAAAGAAGACATTTGGCATTTGTTTTTTAGGGATAGGCTAGCTTCACTTAGTATAATCTGCTCTAATGCCATCCATTTCCCTGCAAATTCTATGATTTTGTCATTTTTTAATGCAGAGTAATACTCCATTGTGTATAAATGCCACATTTTTTTTATCCATTCGTCTATTGAAGGGCATCTAGGTTGGTTCCACAGTCTTGCTATTGTGAATTGTGCTGCTATGAACATCGATGTAGCAGTGTCCCTGTAGCATGCTCTTTTTAGGTCTTTAGGGAATAGACGGAGAAGGGGAATAGCTGGGTCAAATGGTGGCTCCATTCCCAGCTTTCCAAGAAATCTCCATACTGCTTTCCAAATTGGCCTCACCAATTTGCAGTCCCACCAGCAATGTACAAGTGTACCCTTTTCCCCACATCCTCGCCAGCACTTGTTGTTGTTTGACTTCATAATGGCTGCCAATCTTACTGGAGTGAGATGGTATCTTAGGGTGGTTTTGATTTGCATTTCTCTGACTGCTAGAGATGGTGAGCATTTTTTCATGTACTTGTTGATTGATTGTATGTCCTCCTCTGAGAAATGTCTGTTCAGGTCCTTGGCCCATTTGTTGATTGGGTTGTTTGTTATTTTATTGTCTAATTTTTTGAGTTCTTTGTATACTCTGGATATTAGGGCTCTATCTGAAGTGTGAGGAGTAAAGATTTGTTCCCAGGATGTAGGCTCCCTATTTACCTCTCTTATTGTTTCTTTTGCTGAGAAAAAACTTTTTAGTTTGAGTAAGTCCCATTTGTTGATTCTAGTTATTAACTTTTGTGCTATGGGTGTCCTATTGAGGAAGATCTTAAGGCCTGATGACTAGGGGCATTGGTAGTATAAGTCCTGGTGGCACTTTCAATGTTCAAGTGCAGAAGATGAATGTTCCATCTCAACAGAAAAGATAAATTCAACCTTCCTCTGCCATTTTTCCCCCTATTTGGATCTCAATGGACTGGATGATGCTCATACATCTTGGCAAACAATTTAAGTTGATAAGTTGTTCTTTACACAGTCTACCGATTCAAAAGCTAATCTCCTCCAGAGACACTCTGATAGACATGGCAGAAATAAGAGTCACCTCTCCAGTATCTCTTAGCCCAGTAGAATTGACACATAAAATTAATCATCACACTTAGCCATTAAAGAAAATAAATGATCGACACATACAACACCATGGTCAAATCTCAACTAATAATACTGAATGGGAAAAAAAACAAAACACCAGACCCCTCCCCCACAAAAAGCACATATTCAATTATTCCATTGATCTAGAAGTTCTATAAAATGCAGACTAATTTATACTTACAGAACACAGATCAGCTGTTACTTGCTTGTGCAAAGTCTGGATAACAAAGAAACCCAGTGAATATATTGGAGTGATAGATATGCTCATTTTCATAAGTATGTTGATAGTTTTACAGGTCTATACTTAATCTCAGACTTATCAGTTGTACAGTTTTAATTTGTGCAGTTTTTTATATCAAGCACCTCAATAAATTGTTGAAAATGTATTTCATGAAAAAGAAGTAGTTTGTTTGGTATAAACTGCCATGACCACCATACCTATATTGTATTCTCAGTTGATACACAATTAGACTGTAGTTCTATGAAATCAATGAAATGTGACAGAAGAGACAATCATCACTTCCTTTTCTGGCCCATAAAAATCTTCCAAAATATGCACTCTCCCTTAAATCATGTGTTGACTAAAGGGTGACTCTTCATAACTCCGAGCATGACAAAGTCATGAGATGGGAGAAGCCTGGTCACCTGGATAATTATGTGAAGGAGACTGCCTAAGAGATCCATATGACTAAGCTTTTGGGCTGCTGTAAGAATAAAAACCAATGTTTGTTTGTTAAAGAATTAAGAGTTGAGGTATTTTCTATTGTAGTAGCTGTGACTGTCTTAACTAATAAAGAAACTGATTCTGGGTTTTAAGTCATACTGCAACCCAAAATATGTGGCATTGACTTAAGAGTCAGATGATGGGTAGTAAGAAAAAAGATACAATAGACTGCATATCCAGAGAGTTTTGTCCTGTTCATTTGGTAAGATTTGATAAAATATCTACCTCTGATAATTCATAAAGGAGACCATTCTTTGAGACTTTAGCAATCTCTCCCTTTATCTTTATGTCACCTTCTCTCCTTCAAATATCCCTCTGCTTTTCACTACTTAAAATATTTGTGATTTTATTCAGGGGCATCTGGATAGTTCAGGATAATCTTGCATCTCAAGATGCTTAATCACATCTATAAACACCCTTGCTTCCAAATTAGGTAACAGTTATGGATTCTAGGCACCAAGACCTGTCATCTTTGGGTGTCATGTTTTAGCACACCACATAGACAAAGTTGTAAATCAGATATTTTGAATGTTCAAAGAGCTAAAGAAAACCATGCCTAAAGAAGACTATAATAGGGAAAAATGTCTCACTAAATAGAGAATATGAAAAAGAGAAATTGTGAAAAGATTAAAAAAAAATAGATATTTAGGTATTGAAAATAAAATAAAAAATAAAGAATTCAGTAGAGGAGTTCTAGCCCATTTGATCAGGTAGAAGAGAAAGGTGAAGAAAGCCTGAGGAAAGGTAAAAGAAGGAATGAAAGTTATCAGAGCCTCAGCAACTTGTGGGATGCCACAAGGAATACCAACATACACACAATGAAAGAAAGGAGCAAAAGGAATATTTGAGGAGGTAATTGCTAAAACTGTCCAGAATCTTATGAGAAACATTAATCCACATTTCCAAGAAGCTCCAGGAGATACATGCAAATTTAAGGAAATCCACACCTAGATAGATCACACATAACCATACTGAAAAGATGAGAAGAGAAACTTCAAACCTCAAAACCAACAGGAAGTCACTCATGGTGTATACAGGATTCTCAGCAAGATGAACAGCGGATTTGTCTGCAGAAACCATGATGGTTGGAAGGAATGGGATAACATTCAAAGGAGGGAAAGAAAAAGACTGTTAACCAAGAATACTAAATCCAGTAAAACGATCCTTCAAACTAAAGGAGAAATTAAGATATAGCAAAACTGAGAAACAAAAGAAAATGTTTGTTTTTGTTTAAAATTGAGAAATTCTGTCACTGCTAGTCCTGCCCTAGAAGAAATAGAAAAGGTACTCCTAAAATGAAATAATAAAAAACAGTAATTCATTAAAAATCCAATGAGCACCTGTAAAGATAATTGCATAGGTAAGTATAAAAACAGTGTGTGTGTGTGTGTGTGTGTTTTAATTTTTCTCCTATTTGGTTTAAAAGACAACTATATAAAGTAGCAATTATACAATATAGAAAGATGTCATTGTTTGGACAACAACACAAAAACTGTAGGGATAACAGAGCTATATTGGAGGAAAGGTTTTGTATACTATTGAAATTGATCTCAATTAGATCATTATAAATTAAAATGTTAATTGTAATCTACATGGAAACTGCCAAGAAAATATTAAAAATATGTAGCTAAATGCTATATGTCAAATAGTGTCTAACAAGAAAATTAAGTAGAAAATACTTATTTAGTCAGGTGCAGTGGCCCATACTGCAATCCTAGGGATTGGGGAGGCTGAGGCAGAAGGATTGCAAGTTTGAGACCAGCCTCTGCAATTTAGTGAGACTCCCAGCAACTTAATAGAACCCTGTTTCAAAATAAAAAGGGCTGGGGATATAGTTCAGTGGTAAAACATCTCTGGGTTCAATCCCTAGTTTAAAAACAAAAGAAGAAAGAAAGAAAAAATTATTTACTCATTTGGTATGACAGAAAGCATTAATGGCAATAATAGAGAAACAAAAAGACATTTGACATATAGAAACCATATAGCAGAACTGCAGACATAAATCCCTCCCTATCAGTAACTACACAAGTGTAATTGGATTAAACTGTTTAATCCTAAAGCACAGATAGACAAATGGATAAAGAAAAACAACTCCTTTTATAGTTGACTTAAATAGAATGAACTACTAAGAACACACTGACCGAAAGAAATGTTTGTTTACTGATAAATGCTCCAAAATAAACTTTCAAAGTGTTATGTTAAGTGAAAAAAAGCCAAGCACAAAAGATTGGATATTGTATTGTTACAGTTACATGAACTGTCCAGGACAGGCAAATCCAGACCCACGGACAGCACATTAGTGATTTCTAGGGGCTGGGAAGGGGCAGAGGTGGAATGGTCACCAGTAGGTGTGGGGTTTCTTATGGAGGAGAGTAAAATATTCTATAATTAGATAGATATGGTTGTAGGTTAGATAACTCGGAATACATTAAAATCTACTGCATTGTGCACTTTAAAAGGGTGACTTTTGTAATATGCTAATTATTTTATAATCAAAATTAATTAGTTTTTAAAAATAGCTAGGTGGTTAAAACCAGATAAATGAGAACAGTGAAAATACAGAGATCAAGTAAGTGCCTTACAGGGCTGGAAATGCTGACTGCTTCTCAATTCCCAATAGGAAGATTCCACATGAAAAAGATCTTAAATGTAGACACTCTACTTTGAGTCTTAGCTATATCAGGTAACGCTGGCTGAGGTTAAGGCAGAGGAAAGGGTTCCTCCCTCAGTGAATTCTATGTGCATGAAAGTTTCCACCAGGAGGAGAGCGAGCAAGAGAGGAGGGGAAGAGAGAAAGGCACTGGGGTGAAGAAGAAATAAGGCACCATTGAGAATTTTATGTAGCAAAAACTGTGACTCTGATCATTAAGATATGAAAGTAAATGGAGACTTTTAGAACAGAAACTGCCAAATTTGGAAAGGTATTCCTCCCCAAGGGTGAATGGGAGCTTAACTGTAGAATTTACTTATTTCCAGAGTAGGGGGCTTCAGTGGAACCGCCCAGAAAGATTCATAGCTTCCAGGGACTCTTGACTTTTACACAAGTCTTACCGGTTTCATTTTCAAAATAGAATCTTAAATTGTAGCTACTCTATATAATCTTTGTTATTTTATATTTGTATGTTTGGGAACAGAGTGTGTAGAGTCTAATAAGTTTGGGAAATGCTGGATTTAGAAAGGAAAACATTTCTTTATTGGTGTTTGATTTGTTAGTGAGCATAATACACCTTCCCAACCTATAGGCCCATAGAGAGTATTTTCCAAATTTACGTGACCACAGAACCCACGTTTCAGTTAATCTACAGAATGACTAGGACATTTCTCCTCCACCATGAAAGGGGAAATTAGCTGGGTTCAAACTTTTAGAAAATATATACATTTAGAAAAAAGATAAAAGAAAATGTTGGAGAAAAATAAAGAAAATAAAGAGAGGAAGAAGAATTACAAGCAATTTTATAAAAGTTACCTAATGGGAAAGAATTTAAGAAAAAGCAAACAGTACTTAACAAAGTCTGATGTTCTCAGAAGTCAAGACCATTGGGTGGTCACTGAGATCCTGTAAATAAACAATACAGTTGATGATAAGTTTGGGGCCATTAACTTTTGTTTCCACCCTGGGAGGATGAATTATCTCTAGATAAACATTGGAAGTTTTCCTTTCATACAATCAGTAAGTAATTGTTGGGTACCTGCCTGTGTTTCAGGTTTAATCCAGAAGTCTGTAAAATCAAGCACTGTTCCTTTGGCAGGAAGTTGTAGTCTGGTGACAGAGCCTACAGGAAGCAGAGATATCTCCAGATCCTGCAAGGACCATCATTACTCTGCCATCATTTAATGGAAGGAGCCTTTGAAGTTACTCCTGCTAACTTCACTTGAATTCTTATTTAGTGAGCAAACTTGTGCCCCCTTGTGGTCTGTTTATTGAACTTGTTCATGATGAAAAAGGAATGTGTTCCAGGGATTCCAAGTATCTCCACCACTGCATATTAATTTACTGGTGTCTGTTTATCTGTCCGTCGTCCACTGAGAGGTTAGTTGTTTTGAACCAGCTGGTTATTAGTATCAACTCGAAAAATGGACAAAGACCTATATTAAAAAAGAAATCAAATTCTAGTTAAGATTTTGACTGAACTTGGACATCTAAACGATCCTTACCTTGCTTCTATAAGAACAGTAGCAAGTCCTTGAACTGTTGGCACCTCTGTTTCCCTATGAAATATGGATGATACTAATAGTTTGCTCCCTGACGTCATAAACATTTCAGAGTTGCAAGAAATCTTACAGGTTATTTAATCCACACCATTCTGAACATAGCATGCACTCACGTTCAACTGGTGGGTAGGCAAATGGGCCCCCCCACACACAAAAGGAGGTCTGATAAACTGTAACAGTTTATATCATTAATCTTTTTACTAGAAATAGGCAAGCATTTCCCATGTTTAATAAAGAAGTTTTCATTGGTTACGTTATTTCTACAATTTGAGATTAACACTGATCCACTGTCAGTTCAATCCCTTCCTACCTGTCAGAGAAAGGTGAAAATAAAGTGAATTGAACATGCATGACCAGATCATGTGTGGTTGCCAAAGCGCTCAGCAGCACATCTGCCACAGCAGCTACTGGGGCTGCTGCTACAATTACAGGAGCAGCTCCCAGGTTGCTTCTAAGGGTCTCACATGGGGAGGCTCCTCTGGGATTTAATTGCCTAAAGTTTCTGAGATTATATTGAAGTAGAACTGAGGGCTGGAACAGAGTGGTCAGGGAAATGGAAAAGGAAGTGCCAACGATGAAGAGGCGTTTGTTTTCAAGTCAGAATTATTGGATCATCAAGACATCTTACCAATAAGATAAAGTAAAATAAGGAATCCAAGTAGAAATCTGTCATTAAGTTTTACTCATGGCACCTTGGTTTCCAGGGATGATGATGTCCTTGAAATAGACATATCAATGGTCCAAATTCCCACCCTGTGTAGTTAAAGCAATAACTTAGCCTGACAGCAAATGCCATTTGTCATCTGTGATGACACCCAAGTGGCAGAAGAAGAGTCTCTGAGGTTCCTGTAGAGCCAGTAAATTTGCCTTAGGAAATAGCAAAAGGGTGGTACACGCCCAGTAACTGAAGGGAGTTTGTCTGCTTTCCTCCTGTAATAAAGAAGTGCCATGTTTTATCTATGTTATCTCCTTTAGGCATCACAGACTCCCCCCGCCCTCCCCCGCCTCGTGATTGGTAATATTGCTCCGGTTTTACTGACTGAGATTCACATTATTTCATAATTCATTCAGATTTATGCAGCTACTAAGCAGCTGAGCTGGGATTTGAATGCGTTTTATCTGATTTGAAGTGATTCTCTTTGCTGTACTTCTCTCTCCCCTTTCCAAGATGACATAGGTCTGTCTATATTCTATATGAACACATTTAAATGACAATGGACACTCTGATTCATCTCACTTTATTTACAGTTATGAGGAAAATTATTTTTAAAGAATAAAAAATACTGTTTACTGACCAAAGGCCAGTTACCCGGCTTCTAGACCATTCATTTACAATGCAGGCAAACAACCTCCTCCCCCCCACCAAAAAAAAATACCCTACCAACATAATCCACAAGGAAAAAATGCACTCTCCAAAGATTTCTAAACATGACTTGCCTCCAGAGGGAGGTAACTTGTCCCAGAAAGCCACTATAGATTATGATGATAAATATTGTACCGGATAAACAGACCTGGGAAATACAATCTATTAGGAACAACTCTGCACTACTGATTTCCAGACCTTTCTGTTTCAGGATATCTAACAAAGAAAAATCCTATGGTTCTGGCTTCAGACAAAAATTCAAAAGAAAAAGAAAAAAGAAGAAGAAAGAAAGAGGGAAAAAAAACACCTCATAAATAGGCCAAGTAAAGTGGACCATGAGGCAACAGCTCCTCCTACAGTATCTGAGACAGTAGCATTTTAAAGATTTGTTGATAGATTCATTTCTGGAAAATGAACCTGCCCCCCAAATGCTAGTTTTTCTCTTCTTGGTCTGCTCCATGCCTCTTTCCAGGCTCAAATGAGTTGACTCTCCTTCCTCCAAACACCGGGAATCTCCTCCTTTTATTTCAAACCCAGTGAGCTCTAGGTTTAACTTCACTCACGCTTAGTGAAAAGTGGCTTTAGGAAGTCCCCTCCCTAGAGCAATTTCAATTCTAACAAAACAGAAATTTTAAATTAGTCTGCACATGCAAAAGGCTAGCCCCATAGCCCTGGTGTGAAGGCCCCCAGTAAAAAACCTACCAAGAAGGTCTTTTGAATATGGTCCTAACTCAGCTGATTTTCTGCCCACATACTCTGAAACCCCAGACTGTTTCAAATGTTGATGGCTTTTGTTGGGTACCTCTTAATTTTTAGGCTTAATTTCTAGTCTGACCACAAGATGGCATAACTCTCCAACAGTTGACTTCCTGTACAGGCATAGCCCCAGGGTACCTTCAACAAGGCAGGCAAACAACTTGGTAAAAACACCAGGAGGGTCCTAGCATGTCCCTCTTGGCTATCTCCCCACATGACCCCTTTGGACAAAAGATCTATTAAATTAGCAGACTCTACCTTCGAGGGAAACTTCAGAAATAAGGAAAATACTTGAATCATGAGCTCTCGAGCACTAAATACTTATTAGTATTTAGGCATGGATCTTTTAATACCTAGCATCAAAAACTACCACTATTTTAAAAGGAATCATACAGCAAACCATTTTAAAGAAAGTTTTAATCTTTTTTGTTTCACTGTATCCATGAAAAAAACAATGATGTTTGTTTTTTCTCAAAATTTTCTCCATGTTTGTGATTCCACCCCCCCCCTTTTTTTTTTCCTGTCTTAGGGATGGTCAACAGAATGTCTACTCTGGATTTTTAGCTGGTCTTGATCATTGATTCAGAACACATAAACAAAGCACACACTCATATACAGGGCATGTATGCAAAAACATCCATGCACATCCACAGCTGCTCTTCCAATAACCTAAGTTACAGCCTAAATTATAAACAAGGCTGCCACCCTCCATTTCTATGGCAAGACCTGACAAAGGTGTCTGCCTGATCCCTGTCTCCTTTTCCCAGGCAAGACCTCCATTTTCATCCTAGGCCCTCCCCTTAGCTCTTCCCTGGCAGTCTCCCACCCTTCATATGCACATTTGGTGGTTGAAGGTGCCAGCCAGCCCTTAGACCCACATCGGTAAATGTCACCAAGAAACGTGTTTGTATGTATGTAGTTCAGCAAATCCTGTAGCTCCAGAGGCTACAACCTCCATCCAAGAGGCTTTTGTTTGTGTGGAAAAGAAACATTGGGAAGAAGTGTATGTCAGAGAGCCATGGAGGTATTCTGGACCGTACACATTGTTTTTCAAAACATAGTTAACTAAAGTGATGATATTCGGGAGAAATGTATATTTTATTTTGTTTTTTTTTTAACCTCCCTCCCATACCCCAAATCTGCAACTCCTGTCTCTTCCTCTCTTAAAGCGCCTATGCTTCTTTCTCTGCGACCTGGCTCTGGGCTCCAAGACGAAACACGAGCTCCGCCTACCGACCGCTGGTGATAAAGACAGCCTCGCTCAAGCCCCACCCGAGGTTTTTCTCCTAGGTGTGGTCCAGGTTACAAAACTGCTTCAAGCCTCACAGGCTTGAAACTTCATACATTTGGAGGGAGAGTTTGGCTTCACCTCTACAAAAATATTTTCAACAATGGATTTCTTATTCAAATGCACATGATGGTAAAATCAACTTTCTATTCCACTGTGCTGGGGTCTTGAAGACTATATCATGAGACCTATCCATCTGGCTCTAGCAATTTCCTAATCCAGTCCGTGACAAGACACTGGACATTTCCTCTGTCCTACGTCCACTGCAGTGGATCCTAAGAGATGAAAAAATGGGCCCGAGGCACAGTCACTGGAGTCCAGGGCAAGTCGCGAGTGGCAGGCAATTGAAAAAAAAACATTTTGCGTATTTTTTTCCTATTCTACATGGAGCTGACTCGGAAACTCTTACTGTCCCTTCTATTCTCACTAGAGATTGATGGTTTTGTCCTGAATTTTTATAGTCTGTGAGGCATCGTTCAGAATTGTCCCAGCATTCACTCATCCTTGCTTGGATATTCATTTGGCAAATGTTTATGGTCCCTGACACTTTTCTTAGGTTCTCAGTTCTAGAGGGGAAGTAAAAAAGTTTGCCACTCTCAGGAATCCAAACAGACATGCAAATAGAGTAAGGTGGGCTAGAGTGGAGGGCTCAGGGGGGGAAATGTATCGCCATAGTAACAGGTGAAGGAGCTGCTGTGTACCATCCTTTGGTCTTTGGGTTTCACTTCCTTCTGTCCTTGGGAATCCAGTCAGCCTATTATTGTCCTCTAGCTCACTTTGAACTTGTTATAAAAAAAAATAAAGAAATCTTCCTCTTGAGAACTCTGGGTTTCCAATGTTTCATATACAATCATATAACACCTAAGTGACTGTTTTGCCACCAGCCCATTCTTGATTTCTTAAAATCCAATAATGATTTGCTTTCATCATGATTGGTGTAGAGGACATAATATCCTTAGGAATGTTAAGTGGGGGGATTTTTTAACTCCTGTAAAATCTGTTGCCTAACCTTATTATACCTGTTAAAACCACAGTATTGATCCATTCACAGGGAAGGTAACACCACTTAGAACAAAGAAGTCATTTCCTAAGTCTTTGTGTTTCAATCTGAAATTGCCCGAATCTAAAGTCATTTATTAATCTAAAAACAAGTGTTTTGACATGGCAAAAGAAAAATAAAGTTTTATTGAGAAAGCCAAATATTTTATAATGGAAACCAGCCAGACCTTGGAGAACTAACAGTAGAATAGATCCCAGATCCGGGAAGAATTCAGAATATGACACAGGAGGGAGGCCCAACATGTTTTGGATGTTGAGATTGAGGAGAAGCCGCAGGCAAGGTGTCAGGCACAAATGGCTTCACTTTCTTTTCTCCCCGCTTTTGGGAATGCAACTCACATGCTGGGATAGAAATTCCGGTGTTTATTGTAGATTTGTATTGGTGAGTAGCTTGTGAACTTGGGGATTGTAAAAGTCCTTCAGAACTTAATATCCAGAAGGGTGCCACACTGGCATGTCCCAGAAGAAGGAGAGTTTAAGGAAAGTCTGAAGATACCTCATAGATTGTTCTACAACAGCACTGAGAGGGATGACGGATCACAGGGCAAGGAAACAGGCTGGAGACAGTAAGGGCCTTGGAGCTGGAGATGAAGTATGCTGCCCTGCCAGCATCAAATCCAACAGATCAGTGATCCACTGGCACTTTGGGGACACCGGGATAGACTACCAGAGACATGAAGGACTTGGGACCTCTCAGAAGAGGCTGGGGATGAGCCACGGTCTTCTTCTGATAATTTGAGGGTACCACGCCATACCTGTACCCGGATGTCTTCAGAAGGGGGAAGGGAGGAAGAAACTCCTGAAAGGAGGACAACGGTTCCCTTAGGGCATTTCCACTGTGTGTTGAATACATATATTCAGGGTTATGATGGAGCTGGCTGGGCCATGCTGCTGCTGAAAGCTGACCTGGACCTTCTCTCCCCAGCTTCACTTTTGGTGTTGGTACCCACAGTGGGTCTATTTATACCATGGAAATTGGAGAATGCAACCCACGAGGCGATTCCCCGCTCCCAGAAAGCTGATTGTTAAACCCTGACAGGCTCATCATTAAATGTATGCATGCATGTATGTAGTGTATCATGTTTGTGTGTGCATGTGTTCAACGGAAAGAGTAATTTTAACCAAAAGAGGCCAAGTTACTATTACCAAACATTGTCCCCACATCGTACCCTCCAAGCACACACCCCTGCACACCCACCATGGTCATCATCAGAGCAAGAGGAGACCTTTTGTTTAAAAGAAAAAAAGTTACAGTTTTTGCACATCTGAGACAGTAAGAGTAAGTTTAAACCCCTCTCTGCTTAATAAGGAGAAGTATCACTTTTGGGTCATTATTGGAAATGTCAGTTGCTCCAGTCTCTGCCATCACACGGATGACAGAGCATACACTTTAGATTCAAGTGACTCTGTATTTAACTCTCAGTTCCACCACTTACTAAGTGATTCTTTCAACCTCTGAGTTTCCACTTTCTCATCTGTAAAACAGAGACAAAATGTCCCCACTCGGTAAGGTAGTCGAGAAGAGCTGAGAGATATAAAGTGCCTGTCAATATTAGGCTTAATAAACAATGACTGCAAATAAAGGGAAAGTTAACCCAGTTAATCACAACAGGCACTTTCTCTGATTTATCTGATGGTGGGCTGAAAAGAGCCCACTGGGAATGAGTGAGGAGAGAATCACAGTTTGCAACAGAGTGAGGCTCACCCCATGTTGTTTGCAAGTTCACGGTGATGAGTGGCAAAAGGGGGTCCCCCAGAGATGGTAGGAACATGAGTCTTTTGCTGCAGAACTCAGCATGACACGTGTGAGCATCCCAAGGTCCTAAGGCCAGGCACAGAGGAGGGCTACCAGAGGATCTTTCTTAAAACCAAAGCAAAGGGACTTAGCAGAGACCTGCTTGCACACACAGCTCCGTGGATACAAAATATCAATGTGCAAAGAGGTAGAGCAACACTAGCCATCACTGAGGGGACAGCAAGGGCTGACACATAATAAGACAGAATCCGTTCACATGCCTCCCCCAGGAAACAAAAAGGGAGGTGAAGCAATTGCTGAGAGGTGAACAAGAGCATGAAAGGCCTTTTTTATTCCCCAATTAAGTGTGGCATGAAGGATGCCATGCGTGTGAAAAGGAACACGGCTGCTAACGCCCGAGAGGCGGTCGCCGAGCAGCGTTTTAATATTTGCTGTCTGCCGCTAGGAAGAAAGAGGCTGGATAATTGCCCAGATTTCATAACCTTTAATTACCCACATCCCTGAAGACAAATTAAAGAATGTGCCAATAATACCTGAGACCCAGGTTAGAGGTTCTAGAAGCTGTCAGATACCTGCTCCAGAGGAGTGGAGGAATTTTTCCTTGATATTTTCACACTCTATGGGCTGAAGGAGAAGGAGAGTGGGAGGAAAGGATTTGAGAGCCCTGTTGGGCTTGCCACCCCTTTGTCTGGCTTCTTTCTCCACATGTCCCTCCTTCCTGTCCCCGCCCCCGCCCCCCAGCCTCCTCCTCATTCCCCCACTCCATCCCCAAATGCATAAACATCTCAGGCTGTGAAGTGACTGGCATAACTTAAAAAAAAAAAAAAAAAAGAAAGAAAGAAAACTAGTGAGGGCCCTTCAGGGAAAGATTCCAAGCAGTCACACTTATAATCTATTTTAGAGGATCAAAGAGAAGAATAGTAGCAACGGCCAGGCCTTCTACCCTTGACATTCTCCCTTTGTTGGAATTCTTTGAAGATGTGACATGGTACTCCTGGGGCCAGCCTCCTTTAGTTCGTGTTTCAAGAGGAGTTTGATAAGGCTTCATTGCTAGAAATGGACGTATTAGACATGAGAAATAGGAGTAAGCAGATAAGATTGAAACTGGGACTTATGGCTGAGAAAGGGCTGGTACAATGGGAATCTGAGCACAGAGAGGATGCACAAGAACCAGAGTGTGGGACGACACCTCCCATCAGCAAATGCAGGCTAGTGTCGTGCCACAGATCTGTGGCTGGCAGTGCCTCTTGTCTCCTATGACTTCCAAATATGCCTTTGTTGGCTTTGGAGAACTAGGAGATGGAGTTAGGGAAATTGGTGAGAATGTTAGAAGTCTGCAAGCAGGACTTCCCCATTAGCACATACACAAACTCATGCCATTATTGTCACTGACTTGATCAATTTACTCATACATATTTATGAGCACCTGCCTGATTTCATTACTATGCTGGGCATAACATGGGTTCCAGAAGACCCTGGTCTCAAGGTGCATGATGTTCAATGGCAAACAGAAGCCTTGGCCCCAACAGCAAAGTCCCATAAATGATGAAATGTTAAATAAATAAATTTATGGAACCTAAAAAGAGTAAAAAAAAATAGTGGTCATTTATGCTTCTATTAATTCCTTGAGAACAAAGAAGGTAATCTTACTCTTCAGTTTACCTTCATCATTGAATTAATCAAGCTCTTTGCAACTGCATGAGGAGAGAGAGAGAGATTTGCTATAGGTATTGCCTCATGCTGTTCCAGAATCTGAAAAGACCCATAATCTGCAATCTGCAAGCTGGAGAACCAAGAAAGCTAATGGCTTAATTCCAAGGGCCAAAGAGTTGAGATACAACCACAAGTCCAGGTCTGAGTTCAATAGTCAGAGAACCAGGAGCACCAATGAGTAAAGTCAGGAGAAGGTGCATGTTGCAGCTGAAATCAAGAAAAAAGAATTCCCTTTTCCTCATCCTTTTTGACCCCTGCAGGTCCTCAATGGACTGGATGATGTCCACTCACCTTGATGAAGGTGGATCTTCTTTTCTCAGTCTACTGATTTGACTGCTAATGTTATCTAAAACACCCTCACAGACACCTCCAGCAATAATGTCTTACCAGCTATCAGGGAACCTCTTAGCCCAGTCAAGTTGACACATGAAATTAACCATCACAAGCACCTACCATAACACCAGGTACAAAATAAGAAGCCTGAGCATGTGGTTGGAATCAACTTACTTCTCCTATAAGTAGAGGACACCAGGAAAGTTTTTTGGCACAAACATCCTTTCTCATTTGTACAGGAGGTCACACACAGTGGTGGAAAGAGAACAAAGGTTTTCTTGAAACATTTTGTTCAAGGTCTTCCTTCAAAATTGCTTAATCTTTGTCCCACTTTGCTCTGGAATAAAGACATTAACTTCTCTTCATAAGACTAGTAGTGACTAATTTATAGTCACATCTGGAGGTGAGGAGGGTACCTCATTAGTTGTTCTTTCCTGTGTCCCCAGTGTACTCTTCACCTGAATCTCATTCTCACTGAGCAGTGAGAATCTACCTCCTGGATTGGCAGAGTGATAGTTCTAATATATTTTGTGAAAGACCTCATTTCAGAACACCCCTATGAAGAACATATGTCTATTCTTGGCTTCAATGAAGTCCTTAGTCTTGTCCTTCATATGTCTCTTCGGTTGATGTTCTTGGAGAAAAGTTTCCCAATGAACATAGAATATATTTAAGAGCATAAGCTAGAATATCCTTTTGTTGGTGAAAAAGAAGAAGAAAAGGGAAAAAAAAAGACAACCACAAAGAACTAGTAGAGATCTACACAGGATATTCTGTAATGATCTAAGCCAGAAATTATCTCAATTGCCTTTGACTGGCTGATATTTCTAAGCTGACTAATTTGTAAGAAATTGGCTGAAGTTAAAACAGCAAACAAAAACATTTTTTGCTTTCTTGGGTGGAAAATTTGCTTGGACTTGAAATGACAGTATTGGAAAAGGAGCCCTTTCTATCAACATTTGCAGAAAGTCAATGCTAAAATATTTGATATTGCTCTTGCCCCAAGCCTGCATCTATATCAGAGCTTCTTAATGAGGGTTCCAGGAATGGTATGCTTGGGCCCAGAACTCCCTGAAAATATGTGCAAAATTCTGTAAGAAAGCATACTCATGCTTTGGGTGCCTGTGGGCATGCTATGAAGGAAGATCATAGTGTGTTCAGATTCCAGCATTTAAGAACTACTGTGCCACATTCAATTTTTAAAAAAGAATTTATTAAATAAATATCATAATTTTTTAGTTGAAAAACAGAACTGGGAGCCACAAAATCCAGCAACTTGTCAGTATTCATATGAAAGACCATAAACAAAGTCATTTAGATCCTTAGAAGCTCATCTTTTTAAAATATTTTAAGGATTTTTAAACATTATCAGATGATATACTAGTAGCCCTAACTTAAAAAGGAATATTGGCAATAATTAATAACTTCCCCCTATTGTCCAAAGATGAATGAATTAATGTACAATTTAATTCCATGGTCCAAGTGGGCTTTCTTCATAGGTGAAATACAGTGCAGGAAACGTGCGTACTGCAGTATAAATCTTTAAGAATGTTCTATCTATCTACTGTTGCCAACACTGACATTTCTCCAAGGGACCGTTGAAATATCACAAAAATTTGACAAGACAGATATCTACACACTTTCTTCTCTCAGAAATAATTCTAAAAGTCTAGATAAAGGAAGTTAAAGGTCAAGTTTAGAATCCACAACCCAAGAATTTCATATCTCACCTTCCAAAATACACTCAGATCCAAAAATGTGGCCAAGAATTATGTCTTAAGTTTGTTTGTGCTGCTATCACAGAAAACCTGAGATGGGAAAATTTATGAAGAATAGAAATTAATTTCTCACAGATCTGTAAGGTAGGAAATCCAAGATCAAGTTGCTAGCAGGTGTCTGGGGAAGCCCTGTCCCTCATAGACGTGACTGCCGAGGTATCCTCACATAGTGGCAGGCATGGGAAGAACAAAAGGAAAAAACAGCACCATGGTTTCATGTGACAGAAGAGTGGAAGAGGGTAATCTCATTCCCTCAAGCCCTTTCCTATGGGCCCTAAAATCCACCCATGACTTCATCACCTCCTAAAGCCCCTATTTCTTAACATGATTACCTTATCCATTAAGTTTCAACATAAGAATTTGAGAGACGCATTCAGACCATCTGAAATATTGATATTGCTCTTGCCCCAAGCCTGCATCTATATCAGAGCTTCTTAATGAGGGTTCATTAAAAAGCAAACCAGGTGATTAAAACAGGATACTCCCTCTCTGACTTTGGATAAAAACAAGGGTTAGTCAACTTAACCAAGGGATAATAACACTCACTTCTCTTTATAGACGAGTAGTGACTAAATACTGGCACCATTCGAGTTGTTAAATCCAATCTGTTTAAATTTTAAAATGTGTCAAACAGTAAAAGACACAAGGATTATAAGGATAAGGAAAAAAAACCCACAAGAATGATGAGTTTTGCTCTGTGCAGAAGAAATCATTTTTTCTACTTTTTCCTGCTTATTTTGAGAATTCAAAGGAGAAGATGCCTCGTCTAACTGTTTGACATGTGACAAAGTAAGAGTTAAAAAAAAAATGTTGAAACTTCTGCTGATTTCCTGTGCTTTGGGGAGAGGAGAGATGAAGTAATGGTGATTGGTTGAAGAAAACTTGTCTTTCCAGTTGAGAAAGACAAGCTCCATGGACAGAATCTCCCAGAAGTGGTTCTCAACCAACAGAACAGTTCCCGACTGAATAAAGTTGCTGGGGAATGCTAAAAAGTAGAAATGGAGGTGCTCATGATTCACAGTGGTCATCTTATTGAGCGAAGCTTGGGAAAACTTGAGATAGGTAAAAATTTTTAGTAAAATATACCAGAAATAAGTAAGTTACAGAGGAAAATAGCTTTATAAAATTATATAGAGATGCCCAAAGACATTTAACTTAATATTATGCTGCTCACATAAAGGTAAAATTCTGTGAAGCTAGCATGAAAACAATGATGAGAGAAAAAAACTGATTTGGGGTTATAAACCAAATGACTAATCGGGTTCTAACAGAGTTGATAAAAATCTTCAGTTTTGACCCAGAATTGGGATACCTCACTGAATGCCCAGGGCATTAGTGGAGATCCTATTATGGCTCAGATATGGAATCCCGTCCCCCAAGAAGTGTTAAAAGCATGGTCCCCTAGGCAGCAGGGTTCAGAGGTAGGGCTTTTAGGCAATGATTACATAATACAGGATCTGACCTCATCAGTGGATTAATCCATTTGATGGATTAAAAACTTAAATGGACTTTCTGGTAAATGGTGGAAAGTATGGGTAGATGAGGCATGACTGGAGGAAGTAGTTCACTAGGGTTGAGTCCTGGAAGGGTCCCTCCTCCTCCTTTTGTCTTTCCTCCTCCCTTTTCTTCTCCTTCTCCTCCCCTCCCCCTCCTCCTCTTCCTCCTCCTACTTCTTCCTCTTCCTCTCCTCCCCATCTTCCTTCTTTGGTGTTTTGGTCACAGTGACAAAAATCTCACCAGCCCATGCTGGATGGCTACACATTAAGGACAGTGCTATAGGAAGTGACACTAGCAAGATGGTGGAATTTCTGCTATCAGTTCCACAGCGACATATTGATTTTGCCAACTACTGTTCATGAGAGTATCTTTGTGAGAGTTTAAGAGTCCAGCAGAGAAAGTTCAATACATCATTGGAACAAAAAAAAACAAATCTGTGAATAGATACAGTGAAGAAGATAAGAACAGCTTCACTTTACCCACATCGACTCTGCCCCAAGATAGCAGAGTTCAGTGCTAGGAGAGATCTGCTCAGTCTGTGTTTTATTTCGCAGTAGAAAGTGAAGGTGGAGGTGAAAGTGAAATCGAGCACAGGGCACACTCTACCACAAGGCATATGGGTCAAGAGGCCCATGTCTTTCTCACCCCAACCAGAATATTTGTGATTGACATAGCTGAGTGCTCAGGAGAGTTTGCGAGAAGGAAAGAAAGAATTTTACTTATGTGAATATTAATTTTCTCCACACCATCCAAAGGAAACTACAGATCCAATACAATTCCTATCAAAATTTCAGTGGTATTTTTCACAGAAATAGAAAAGTAATCCTAAATTTATATGAAAACCTGAAGACTCCAGATAGCTAAAGTAACCTGGAGGCATTATGACTGTTGATTCCAAATTCTATAGTATATCAAAATAGTATCATATTGATGTGAAAATAGATATATAGACCAGTGGAACAAAATAGCCCAGAAATCAACCCATGTGTACATGATTAGTTAATCCTTAGCAGTTTCCAAACATAAACCAAGGGGAAAGGATGTTTCTTTAATGAATGCTGGTTGAGAAAATTGGATCTACACATGCCAAAGAAATACATTGGACCTTTGTGTTACAGCATGCACAAAAATGAGCTAAAATACATAAAGATTAAAGTGTAAGACTTTAAACCTTAAAACTCCTAGAAGCAGGGAACCAGTTCCTTATCACTGTTTTTGCCAATTATTATTATTATTTTTTTTTTTTTGGCTATGACACTAAAAGCCTAAGCAACCAAAATGAATAAGTGGTACCACACCAAATTAATACACTTCTGCATCAGTGAAGGAAAAAATAGTGTGAAGGGGACAACCCTTGTAAGGGGAGAAAATGCTTGCAAATCATATAACTGACAAGGGATTGATATCCAAAATAAATAAAGAATTCTTGCAATTCATTAGTAGAAACAATGAATGAGTTAAAAAATTGTCCAAAAACCTGAATAGACATTTTCCCAAAGAGATAAAAATGACCAACAGGTATGTGAAAATTATGCAATATCTTATCACCAAGGGAATGCAAATCAAAATCATAGTGAAATGTCACATCACCTTTGGATGGTTCTTATTTAAAAAAAAAATATTGGTAAGGTTGTGGAAACCTTGCACACTCTTGGTGGGAATTTAAAATGGTATAGTCACCATGGAAAAAAGTACAGAGGTTCCTCAAAAAAATAAAGAGGACTCCCATATAATCCAACAGTCTCAATTCCAGGTTTATATTTAAAGGAAAGGTTGAAGAGATATCTATACTCTCATGTTCACTGAGGCATTTTTTTTGGAAGATAGAAACACCTAAGGGTCTACAGCCAGGTGTGGTGGCACATGCCTGTAATCCCAGTGACTCGGGAAGATGAGGCAGGAGTTCAAAGATAGCCTCAGCAACTTAGTGAGGTCCTAAGCAATTTAGCAAGACCTTGTCTCAAAATAAAACATAAAGAAGGGTTGAGGATGTTGCTCAGTGGTTAAGCACCCTATGTTCAACCCCAGTATCAAAAACAAAACAAAACAAGTGTTTATAAACATGATGGATTTTTAAAGTATGACACACACATAACACAATTATTATTCAGCCTTCAAAAAGAACCTGGAAGACACTATATTAAGTGAAATAAGCCAGATACAGAAGAAACACTGCATGGTCTCACCTGTTGAATCTAAAAAGTAGTGGAACTCAGGAAAGTTAACAGAATGCAATTTGTAGACTTAACATGGGTTATGGTAGAGGATGGGATAATCTTGGTCAAAGTTTGAAGTTTTTCAGTTTTAAGTTGAATAAGTTCTTGAGATATAATGTATACCATGATGACTACAATTTATAATAATTATATAATTTATAATAATGTATAGTAATAATTTACTTGAAATTTACTAAGAGAGGAGATCTCAAGTGTTCTTGTTATAAAAAACATGGTAACTATGGAATCCTTGAAGTGTTGATTAGCTTGATTTTGGTAATCATTTCACAATGTATATACTTGTCAAAACATCACACTGTATACCCTAAATATGCATAATTTTTATTCAATAATAATACCACAATACAGTTAAACAACAACAACAAAAGTTCTGCAGAATAGTGTTGCACTAGCCAAAGAGCTTACAGACCTTCTAGAAAAGTCTTAGTAAAACTTAAAAACAAGACAGAAGGATGAAGCTAACCTAAAAGCAAAATAATTGTCTTGTGGAAAAAATTAGACTTTTTTTTTTTTCTTTAAGACGAAAGTGAAATCCAGGTATTCAATCAGGAAACAATCACAATACTCAATATCCAATAAAAAATTACTAACCACACAAAGGGGCAAGGAACCATGATCTATAAACAGGACAAAAATGAATCAATGAGCTGGGGTTGTAGATAATTTTAAAAAATGAATCAATAAGAGAAGCTTGAAAAATGACAAGTATTATAGAATTATTAGATAAAGACTTTAAAATGTTAGTTTAAATATATTGAATAATATAAAAGAAAATGTGAACACAATGAAGAAAATCAAAAGTATAAAAATGAAATTTATAGAGCTATAAAGGTTGAACTAGAATGTTTACTGGATGTACTAACAAGAGAGTAGACGTCATATAAGAGTGGCAGGTTGCAGGCAGAGCAATAGAAATTTTCTCAATAAGCACAGAGATATAAAAAGCAGAGCAAAATTAACCTAGACTCACTGACCTTGATATGATATTGAGTGACCTAACATAAGCATCATAGGAATACACTATTCAATTATACACCAACTGTCCTAGTTAGTCCAATAAGGAAAAATAAATAAATAAACAAAGGTATTACAGATTGGGCAGAAAGATATAAAAATATCTTTATTCATAGACAACAGAAAATTTCAAATAATCAGAAAAAAAAACTATAACTACTTGGTAGCAGGGGTCACAACTGAACAAAACATCATTCTAGCTACAAAAAAACTTGTATATTCCCTTATCTAGCAGTAGACAATTGCATCATTGAAGTATTTAGGGGTAAATTTACCAAAAATTATGTGATGCCTACAAACTGAATGAAATAGAATATTGCTAAGAAATTAAACAAGACTTAACTAAGTGAAAAAACATACTGTAGTATAGATCAGAAAATAGGATATGAAAATGTTAAGTCTACAAATTGCAATTTCAAAAACAACTCAGGAGATTTTCTTATTAGAAATTGAGAAGATGACTATGAAATATTATTAGATATACAAAAGACCATAGAAAAGTAAAAGTGATTTTGAAATAGCAACAAAGAGGACTTATATTTCCTAATTTTGAAAATTATTATAAAGCCACAATAGTTAAAAGACATAAAAAAACAATAGGAAAGAATATTGATTTGGGAGAAAGTTTCTGAGATGATTTAATAAGAAAAAATAAAATTCTTTTCAACAAGTTGGGCTAAAGCAACCAAATAATAATGTAGGGGGAAAAAATGTGAGCCACAGTACTAATCTCAAACCATAGACCAAACAAGCAAAGAATGAACTTGAAATCAATGGAAATTAAAGTTTAAAAAACCTAAAACAATATAATTTCTAGGAAAAAAAAACAATAGAGAAAATCTTTGCAACCTTCAGGAAGGCAAGATCTCTTTGATTCTATTATCGCTCATCACAGAAGAAAAAGACTGGCGAAATTATACTTGATCACAATTAAAGACAAACCACAGACTGGGAAAGGATATTTGCAACATATATTCCAGTATCTAAGAAAGGGGATTTTCAGAATACATAAGGAAATTTTATATCTCAGCAACAAAGCATACATATCCTTCACAAAAGAAGATACTCAAATGGCTAATGATGCACAAGAAATAAATGGTTTGCATCATTATTCATCGAGGAATTCAAATATAGTCATACTGAAATGCCACTTCACATTTACTAGAATAACTAAAATTTGAAAGAACTGACAATACCACATGTGGGCAAATACATGGAATCACTTGACATTGACATTGACATTGATGACATGGAAAAACCGCTTGAGAAACAACTCCGCAGCTTCTTCTATGGTTAAACATAACACTTCCCATATGATCCCCATATCCCACTCCATTAGAAATGTAATCATATGACCACTCAAAGGTTTGTACACAATAAGGGGTTAACAGATAACCCAACAGCAATTATATTGAAAGGAACTGCTAATGTGTAGACATGGATGAATCTCAATACTCAGGTACTATAACACTATGGTTCTGTTAGATACAGAAAACAGTTCAGTGGTTGCCTGAATCAGGATTGGAGAGAGGATTGGCTACAAAGAGGCATGTAGGAAAAATTAAGGGTAATAAAAAATTTGTGTGTGTGTGTGTGTGTGTGTGTGCTGGAATAACCAAACACCTGTCTCAAACTTCATTAATCTGTAGAAGTAAATTTGGATCATTTTTATTTTGTATAGATTGCACCTCGATAAAATTGATAAAACAGACAATTATGCAGAGAGAGTTTGCCTATAAACTGAGAGAACAAAAAGCCATAGACAACCCAGCAGCTATAGATTCTTAGAAATTCAGTCAGTGAGGTAACTTGCATCAGGACCCAAACAAATATTTATTAACTTATCTGTGCCTTTGTTTACTCATTGTAAAATAGACATCACGTAAGTACCTCTTGCCTAGAACAGCTCTGAGGATCAAATTAATAAATACATGTAAAGTGTTTAAAATTAAATAAAGGTTGGCTCCAGTTATCACTGTGACCTCCAGGGTCAGGAACCATACCAGGCACAAAGAGGGCTACATAAGAGGGCAATGTAGATGTTCCCACTGCTGGGGAGCTAAGGTTTTGGAGAATCAAAAACCAGTTAGTTCTCCTCAGTCTATCGAGGGCTGCTCCAATAAACCTGTGGACAAATTCTCCTTTACAAGGATTCAGTTTCCCTCCCTCATATTTGTTACATGAATATTTATTTTCTTCCTTCCTCTTGGGAAATAAATGACTGGTATTGGCAAATTGAGGGTGCTGCCTAATAATTTTATGTACTTTATACTACAATCTGCATGTGCATTTCCCTGGAGATAATTTATACATATTAAACAAAAGGAATATGTATTTCTTGGAAACTTGGTTTGAAATTTTGCTTGCTTGTTTTCATTTTTCTCTTTAAGAAAAATGAGCAAATGTACCTCAAAGGAGGTAGGAAAATTATGATCAGATGCCTGGCTTGTCACCTCAGCCTCAAGTATATGTTAAGAAGGTCAGAGCACTGACTTCAAAGAAGTCACCTGGGTATGCCCATGAACTGTGGAATACAGGTAAACATTTCTTTTGGCCAGCTTCTAATACCAAGGTACCATGAGGTATTAGTTTCTTATGGCTGCTTCAAGAAAGTGTCACAAACAGGGTGGCATAAACTACAGAAATGTGTTATTTCACAATTCTGGAATCCAAAGATCAAGGTATCAGAGGAGGCATCCTCTCTCTGGAAGCTCCAGGAAGAGAATGCATTCTGTGTTTCTCTCTTAGCTTCTGGTAGGGGCTGGTAATCCTTGGAACTCCTTGATTGACAGCTATACCCCTCCATTCTCTGTCTCCATCTTCACATTGCCACCTTCTCTCTGCTTATTATCTTTTATCCCTCATGAGGACATCAGCTGTTGGATTTACAGCCTATCCACATAAGTCCTGGGATGGTCTTATCTCAAGATCCTTAATCATTTCTTCAAAGACCCTTTTTCTAAATAAGGTAACATTTCCAGGTTCCAGGGACTTGGAGGTGATCTGATCTTTGAGGTTTCACCATTCAACCTGCACCACATGCCATCTTTCTACAGTGTTTGGACTTCTGAAGTAATCTCACCTTCAACAGAGAACAGTGATTTAGGGATTTTGAATATTGCTTAGCATTGTCAAAATGAGGGAATTAAGAAAAATAGTGAAGTAATTAAAATGCAAGATCCATAAGGGCCCAAACTGTATGTGTTATTTGTTCTTGTTCCTTAGCACTTATAATAAAAGTGCCTGGCATTTAAGAGATTTTTTTGATAGATATTTTTAATTCCATGAATGTATGAAAAATTTATGTACTGGTCTTTGTATCTTGGTGTTATAAAAGAATCAAGTCAGCCTCACTTACTCTTTGAAAGTTTGGTAAAGTCTCCAAGTGTTTTCATCAGCTTTTTCTTTGCGGTGATCAAAAGACCTGACAAGAACAATTCAGAAGAAAAAAAGGTTTATTTTTGGCTCATGGTTTCAGAGGTTCAGTCCATAGTGGGCCTGCTCCATATCTCTAGGCCTGATGTGAGGCAGATCATCATGGCGGAAGGACATGGCAGAGGAAAACAGATTAGGACATGGCAATAGAAAGCCAAGAGAGAGCTCTCACTTGCCGGGAATACAATATTAACCACAAACGCGCGTCCCCAGTGACCTACCTCATTTAACAACACCTTCCTACTCAGTTACCACCCAGTTAATCCAAATATCAATGGATTCATCCACTGATTAATCTCTCATAATCTAATCAATCATCTCTGGAAATTCTTGCATTGTCTCATACATGAGCTTTTGAGAGGAAACCACAGGTCTAAACCATAACACCAAGCAAAAAGGCTACCACCAGGGCAACCTAATGCTAAGTTCTGGAGGCTTGGACTAGCAGAAATGCAGCTGGTGGCCTGGGCTACTCTGGGTTTAGTGAGAGATCACAGCTGCAGAGACCAGGAGACAAGCCTGCCTTCATTTCTGTGTTCTTGGGAGCATGAGTTTTTCCTCATTCAGCTCTCATAAAAATTTGCCCTTCTCATGGTTGTTGGCTAGATCCTTTACCATGAAACAACTGTTGAGGATGATGGATTATGTCATTTTAAAAACTTTCAACTACAGGAAACCATAGATTTCAAAAAAAGCAAAATGACAACAGGAACTCACTTTCAGTTCATGCGTTTTCCTATAGAAAGTGGACAGGAGCATCCATGCTTCAAATTCTCATCTGCTAGGTTTCCCCAGACACTCTGATTAGCAGATTCTCACCCAGAAGTTATGAGCTGCAGGGAAGCCCAGTGATTAGGACAAACAGACAGGAGTCAAGAAATTCTCTGAGTGACATTCTCTATGGCTTTCCAAGAGACACTTGACCACTCTGTGTCTCAATTATTGGCAAATTGGGGACAGCGGTAACAACACTTGCTTACCCTACAGGGATGCTGTAAGAGCCAATTAGCCGTGGGCAATGTCACTGGAGATTGAGGGATGAGCACCATTATGTAGTTACAAAGCATTATTACTGTAGTGTGAGTGGAGAATGGAAAGTGGAGGCTTAGCAAGGAAATTCATGGGTCTATTTTGCAGCAGCTTCCTGATAAATTGCCAATAAAGCCTTCCTAATTTATTTTACTCTGCCAGCATGGTGACTTGTACCTAACAGTCTCTGCCGATGACAGAGAGGACAAGTGTGATAGCCAAGTCAGGTACAAAACATTGACAATATGAAAACAGGCACCCCAGAAGACCTTTCTTCTGAAGCTGAGTTTTAGCTATCTTTTTAAATCATGTCTTGAATGTGGATTGAGGAAGGGACATGGGGAGAGTTGGATGTGAAGTTGGAGGGAGAAGCATAAATTTTGAAGATGCATTTTACCCGAAATCCAGGAAGCCAAGATCCTCGGGAGCGACCTTGAGGATTTAAACTGGTGTTTGTCATCTTGATTTGAGATCCCTGAGTGAACAATGGGATTTCTCAAACTGGGCTGAAGGCTCTCTATATGCATTTTAACAATGTGCAAAGCCTGATCGAACCACACCAAAAAGACTTCCTTAAGAATTGAAATTTTACAAATGAAGGTATTTATGGAGCTGCAAGTGTGGTAGTTTGTAGAGATAGCCTAGAAAAATTAAAGATCGTCTTCAAATCCAAGTCAGTCTGTGAGTACCACCTGGGAGGTTTGGCACAGTGCCAGCCCTGAGGTGCTTATTACTTGCTCCTTGTGGTGAGCAAAGGAGAAAAAAAAATCAACTTGCATAACAAAATAAGAAAAGATCTTTACATACTGAAACAACTTAGCCTACTGGGACTAAAAAACCCATCTGCTTAACAGAAATCTGATTCTGCCTGTTGACCAAGGAGATTTGAGGATTTAAGCAAAAATCTGTAAACCTGGAATAACTTAGAGTACTGAAATATGTTGATGGTAACTGGAGACAGATCACCGGGACATGGGAGTGCAGGGATATTGGGAGTAGGAGGTGGTCGGTCCATCATTGTTTGACTCCCATTAAGTCCTTCTGCATGTGTTACTGGTCTCTTACTTTGTACTGGACACTGTGCCAGATGATTTAGATTTATTATCATATTTAATTGTTGCCACAGCCCTATAAATTAAAGACTGAAATTATTCCCATTTTAAACATGAGACTCCTGAGGCTTAAGGAGGCTACACAATTCTCCACAGCCACACAGTTATCAAGTGGTGAATCTGGGACTCAAATCCTCAGATTCTGACTCCAAAGCCCTGGTTTGATTACTACAGTTGTTCCCTGTCCTGAAACAGGTGAGCAAGAAAGCAACTCCCGAAACAAACAGAATTTAAATTTCTACCTAGACTTACAGCTCTGATTAAAAGGGATAAGTGCTCTAGAAGCACTATTAAGAAGATGCTGTGGGAGGTTGGTAAAGACTAGATAAACTCTACCAGGCTTAGGAAAATGGATGGAATGAAAACACCAGAGAGGAGAGACAGCCCAGATGTACACAGTTAACTTTCTTTCTTCTTTCTTTTATTTATTTATTTTCAGTATTAATTAGTTGCCGTCTCACAAAGTCTTCATAGAAGGCCTCTGAGCAATGCAGTGTTTTACCTAATTTACAAGTGAGGAAATTAAAGCAAAGAAATACAAGCTGCACTACCTGCAGCTATAACTACAACAGAAAGAATTAAAGTGAGGTTTCTGTTTGGGAAGCCTGAATACTAAAGTCCTTCATGTGACATTGCAAGGCTTCAAGAAGGACGGGTACATCAAGGTGGACTGCATAACATCCAGGGTTCCCTTAGCAGACTGGGAAAGATATTTTCAAAAGAAGAAGTAGTACATTTGCAGACACAGAAATGGGAAAATGTAGTGATTTTCAGAGTCTAACCTACAAGAGCATAAAGGGTCAGAAGAGGCTGGGAAGGAATGAATAGCTTTCAAAGTCGTGAGTTTTATCTTGTTGGAGAAGAGCTTTCTTTGTGAAGACAGTGAGAGTTCCTGAAGGTGTTTTAACTGAAGAGATGATCAGCGGGGCAACAACATCAGTGCATGTGCTGTGTAAATGGAAAGCTGGCAGCTGCTGCTGGTTTCCCCTCCTGAATCCCTCCCCGAGGTGTCATAAAAGCAAAAGGAAGATTGAAGAATGGATCCAAATAACAAAAAAACATATCAACTTTGGATTGGACAAAGGGGTGGCTGTACAGGGGACGGGTCAAGGGGATAGGATAGATGATGGAATGAGACTGACCTCATTATCCTAGGCACATGTATGATTGCACTAATGATGCGACTCTACATTGTGTACAACCAGAGAATTGAAATGTTGTGCTCCGTTGGTGTACAATGATTTGAAATGCATTCTGCTGTCATGTACAACTAAGTTGAACAAATACAAAAATATATAGATGGCAATACCAGGGCCAAAGGAAAACGTGGGATAGACCCTTGTGCACGTTCGGGGTGGCGTAGGGTGGAGTAATCAACCCAGACTCCTGTGTGTGGAATAGGGAGGCAGCTTACCATGCAGTTTTCTCTCTGCCTTGGGAACACTACTAAACTTCAAGATGGAATGACAGCAATCCTCCCAGCCCCTGAGGTGGGGGCAGGGAAACTTGGGTGATGTTAAATTTCCTAGAATGGACAGCATCTATCCACAAGCACAACAGGTGTAGAGGCCTTCCAGTGTCCCCTCCTTCCTAAGCATCCTTTCTGCACAATAACTATGTAGCAATCACAGCAAGAGTTAAAAATTACCACCTCCTTTTTTTTTTTTTTTTTTTTGCATGATTGAACCCAGGGGTGCTTTACCATTAAGTTGCATCCCCAGCTCTTTTTTATTTATTTTTTAAATTTTAAATTTTATTTATTTTTACAATTTTTTAAATTTTGTTAAGTTGCCAAGGCTGGCCTCAAACTTGTGAACCTCCTGCCTCAGCCTGTATTATAGGTGGCCAACATATCCAGCTCTAAAGTTAACAATTTTTGATCAAGAGCAGAGCCAAGTTGAGATATAAATAATCATTCCAGAGACTTTCTGCTCCTAAATGTTCCTATACAAACATGCATGCACACAAACACACCCTCCCTATATTTACAAATTTACTATTAGGGAGCACAAACTAACTTTTGAGTGTTTGCCCTTTCTTCTGAAACCAAATTACCAGTAGAAAAATTATATCCCTAGAAAAATATGATTTTATAGGGGAAAAAGACATTTTCAGAGTATAATTGCTATGAAAGAAAGACAACTAATGGATACATCTATATCATGTATAAACAAAATTAATACGGCAAAGAGAGAGTAAGAACTTAAAATAAAAATGTTAAATTTTCTAAAATACATAAAGACGAATATTAGACTTGTGAACATCTGAGAAGTCATAAAAAGGAACCAATTGCAGATATTGAAAAAGAAAACTGCATAGTTGAAATTAGGAACTAAATTGATAGCAGTTAAATACAGCTTGAAAATAATTTTGGAAAACAATTTTTCAGAAAAAGAGAGAAAATTTAGAATTAAGAGATAGAGTTGCAAGTTGCAATGTCCTTATAATTGAAGTCCCAGAAAGAGAGAAACACATGAAGATAAAATAAAGACTGATCAATAATATCAATATTACTTTAGATCAATCAGATTAACACTAAAATTCTTAAAGCTACACAAAGTGCATGAAGTAAAATCTTACAGCTTTAAAAAACTAGTGTTCATCCTGGAATTTTATGTCTAGCCAATCTAGCAGTGAAATTCAATAGCTAAATAAGGATATCTTTTGGCAGCTTATCACAAAACTTCCTTTGAAAACACTCTTGGAGACAATATTACTTTAAAAATTAAATCAATCTAAGAAGATACAGTAACATGTGAGAAAAAGTTTATGCTGTCTGCAGGAAAATGGATGGACCTGGAGACATCATGTTAAGGGAAATAAGCCCAACTCAGAAAAGATGAAGTTTTATATGATTTCTCTCATATGTGGAAGCTAGAAAGAAAAAAGAAAAAAAAGGAATGTCATGTGAGTGGAAGGGAGACTCTGGGGTAGAAAAAGGGGTAAGTGGGAGGGAGGAGGTAAGGGTAAGGGGAGGTATTGGGGAAAGAAACTGATCAGATTGTGTTATACACATGATCTCTTATCCCACTGTGATACCCACCACTCTGTATCAGAAGTACGTGCAAATAAAAAAAGTATTGATTAAAGAAGTTAGCAAAATGCATTGTCAATTACAACTTTGTGGGAAAGGAGTGACCAGAGAGAGCTGCGAACTTGCTTATGTACTTGTTCAGGAAGGGGATGAGTGTTTGTGCTATATGTGTGTTTAAGAATTAAATGGGGAAAATATATAGATAAATATGGTTGCCAATAAGTTAGTGATAAACACCAGAACCATATAAATAGATCATAGACTTCTCAAAGCAATCAAATAAAATTTCATATATTCAATAAAAAATAAGAAGGTAGACAGGAAAAATAAAAACAAAAAGTATATAAAATGGAAAACTTGAATAGGATACTAAAATAATAATAAACAATGGTATTTTTAAAAATGAGATTAAATACCAGAGACTCTTACATTGGATTGAAAAAATAGATTAAAATGTAGTCTATTGTTTACCAGAGATACTCAAAAGAATACAGTTTGAATATATATCAGGCAAAATAATGCAAAAAATGCTATGGCAGAAATTTTAATATTATCTGGAAAAAAATCTCAGAGTAAATTTACTTAAGAAAGTAATTATCTATTCACAAATAAGTAATACATCAAGAAGTTATAACATCCAGGAACCTGTATGTGCCTAACAATACAGCCTCAAAATTAATAAAGCAACAAGAGAGTCGAATGTGTACTAGATAACCTTATAACCTAGATATATCAGCATAGACTTCTTAGAAACTGGTGAATTAAGGAGACTAAAATGGATTGAAAAGGAGCAAAAGCTAGGGGTTGAAAGAATAATTAGAATGTGATTGAAATAATTAGATAACAATTATGATGATTCTGTGCTAGGATGGGGACACAGAGAGAGTATGGTGGTAGAACCAACAAAGACACGCTTTTCTTGAAAGTTGTGATGTCTTTAAGAGGTAAAAATAAGTCTAGGGGAGTTGGGGTTGGAGGAAATAAGATACGTATGTCTGAGACATTTCAAGTATAATCTGCTTTGATAGGGGTTACAAATTGCCACTATACAGAAGTAGAGTGAGGTAGGATAAATTAACTTCCATCACCAAGTCTCTTAGATATATGCTCTCCTTTGGGGAAAGGTCATGAGACCCTGTCAAATATTTGATCTGGAAAGGGTTAATGAATTAAACTCCCACTTAGCAATTAAATCCTTAGCACGGTAAATTTATTGGAGTAGACTGGTAGGGGAGAGGGATATAAAAGAAGGTTGATTCTTCAGTGTTTTTTAAGGACATTTTTTCCCTTATATAATCATAAAACCAAATTCATGGCTCCCTCCTCTGCTCCTGTAATTTATTTTTTCACAATTATAAACTATTTCAAGCATTCAGCAGAATTGAAAGATTTTTTTTTTCATTAAATAATCTTTTAGTGGTGTGTATATATATATATATATCTATTTATGTGTGTACTTATATATGTGTATATATAAACTTGTGTGTGTATATATATGTACACTGCCCCTCATAAATATGTACATATATATATTCACTACCAAAATTCTATAACTAGCATTTTACTCTATTTGCTTTATTATTCATCTATCGATCCTTCTACCCATCTATAAGTCTCTTATTTTTATGCATCTCAAATTACGTTGCAGACAATAATATACCTTCCTCTAAAAAGCTCAGCATATATGTAATTATCTGTAATTTGATATATTTACTATAAACTTATATACAGTAAAATGCACAATCTTAAGTATACATTTTCTAAGTTTTGAAAAATGCGTATACCTCTATAACTCAAACCCCTACAATATTTTATAACATTACCATCACCACAGTAATTTTGCTTCATTCCCATCCCAGTCAAACCTGGACCTTGCTTCCTAGAGGCAATTGTTTCTAGTTATCTTACATAAGAAATTACAAATACAATATGTACTCTTTTGTAGCTTTCACTCCACCTAAACTTCTTGAAATTCATCCATATTGGTTACATGTAATAGTAGTAGTTTCTTTTTTATAAATGAGAATTATTTCATGATATGAAATTACCACAAATAACTCTGTTTGATTATCTATTTTTCTTTTGGGGATTTTTTTTTCAGATTGGGATGGCCTATTCAATCTTTTTTTTTTTAATTTTTATTGTTGGTTGTTCAAAACATTACATAGTTCTTGATATATCATATTTCACACTTTGATTCAAGTGGGTTATGAACTCCCATTTTTACCCCGTATACAGATTGCAGAATCACATCAGTTACACAATCTTTTAATAGTATTTTGGAGAGAGTGGAAGCTTGTTGCTGTTCATTTAATAAATAAGTTCAGTCAAATAAGTCAGACAAAGAAAGACAAGTACCACACTTTCTATCACATGAAAATTCTAAAAAAAAAAAAAAAAAAAAAAAAAGAAAGTCAATCTGAATGTGGAGTAGAGATAACAATGGAGGCTGGGAAAAGTGAGAGGGAAGCAACAGAGAGAAACTGGATAACAAGTACGTAAGCACAGTTAGCCAGAGTTGTCAGTTCTTGGGTTCTACGGTAGAGTGGTAGAGTGGAGTGACTCTAGTTCCCAATGGCCTATTTTATATTTTATGAAGAACTAAAAATGTTCCAAATACAAAGTAATGATAGGGAGATGGATGGAAACTTTAATCACCCTCATTTAATCAGTACAAATTTTATACATGTATTGAATTCACACTGCCCCTCATAAATATGTACAATTATTACATATTAATAAAAATTTTCAAAGTTTGAGCTGAGAATAATAACTACCCCAATTTGATTATATTACATATATGTATCAAATTATCACTAGGTATCAGATCCCTCTATAAATATGTATCATTAAAATCATGATGTTAAATGAATTCTAATTTATTATTTTTCTTTTATGTTTTTTCTTTCTGTGATCTAAGAAAGTTTTGCCTGCTGCCAAGTAATCAAGGGAGATAGTTCATATTTTATTTTATTTTTATGGTTGGTTTTATCTTTTAAGTTTAGGTTTATGAATTATTTTTGGAAAGAGAGAGAGAGAGAGAGAGAGAGAGAGAGAGAAAGTGATTCATCATATCAAAGTTCATTTTTTCATATGGATATCCAATTTTCCCAGAAATATTTGTTGAAAATATTTTTCTTTCCTCATTGGATTGCTTTAATGTCTTTGCCAAAAGTCAAAGGAAGATGTATATGTTTCTTTCTGGACTTTCTATTGCCAATTCAGTTGATGTAAATATTGATCCTGAATGCCAATAGTAAAGAGCCTTCAATTTTGTTATTCTTTTTCAAGATTTCTTTGAATATTCTTGGTCTTTTGCATGGATATATAATTTTTAAAATCAGTGTGTATCAATTTGCAACAAAATACCTCCTGAGATCTTAAATTTTATTGATTAATTTTTGGGAACATTGCAAGCTTTAAAATATTGCATGCCCATCAATAATATAGTATATTTATCCACTAACTGATGTGTTTTACCATTTCACTCAGCTATTTTTTGTGGCCTTAAAAATAGAGGTGTATGGCATTTAGCTTTTAAAATAAAGGGTATTTGACACATGCTACAATACAGATGAACCTTACAGCCATTGTGCTGAGTCAAATAAATCAGTCATGAAAGGAGAGATCAATGAGTAGAAGTAACAAGAAGATTGTGTGTTGCTCAACCCAAGAACTTAACAGTCACACTTGACTGTGGTAGGGCAGCTGTCTTGGAAAGCTGAGTCCTCATGTGGAATATCATTTGGCCTTCAAAAGATAGGGTTTTGACACATGTTATAGCATGGGTGAACCTTGAGGACATTATGTTTGTAGAATAAGCCAATCACATAAGTACAAATATTGTATGGTGCTACGTGGAAGAGGCATCTAGATTAGTCAGATTATAGCCAGAAAATCAGATAGTAACTCTCAGGGGCTGGAGAGAGGGTAGTAATGGGGGGTTATTATTTAGTAGGCACAGAGTTTGAGATGATAAAAATTTCTAGAGATGAATATTGGTGATGGTTATACGATGTGAATGCCCTTAACACCAATGAATTGAACATTTAAAAATAGTTAAAATAAAAATTTTGTTTTATGTAAGTACAATGAAAAAAATAGAAGTCAGGAGTTCATAACCCACTTGAATCAAATGTATGAAATATGATATGTCAAGAGCTATGTAATGTTTTGAACAACTAATAAATAAAAAAAGTGATCTTAACCCTAAGCATATATTTTAGATACTATTTTGAAAGGGATTTTTAAAAATTCCATTTTCTAGTTGTTTGCTCCCAGTATGTAAAAAATAAAATTCTTCATGTTAATATTGAAGGCAGTGACCTTGATAAATTTACTTCTTAGTGCAACTAGTTATTTTTCAAAATCTAGAATTTGTAAAGTACCATCAAACTGTACATTTTGAAACAGGTAATTTTATGTAATATGAATTTTACTTTGATAAAATTTTGATGTGTGGATTTCTAATTTACAGGTCAGTAAATGAAGAGCAAAATATATTAAAATTATTTTTAACTGAATGAAAGTAAAAAACACAATATGTTGAAATTTTTGAGTTGCTTAAAAACAAATACAAAGTCTTAAATGCTTATAATGGAAACTAAATGTCTAAAATAATTACTGTAAAACAAGAAAAAGAGAAGCAAACATAAGGAAGACTTCCTTAGAGAAATATTGGGACCTTTCAATAAAGTAGAAAGCAGACAAGTAAGAGGAAAAATTAATTCCATGAAAAGACTTGAAAAACTGACAAACTCAGGTACATTAAAGAGAACAGAACATAGTGCTGATATCAGTAATGAAAGAGGAATTATCATTGCAGATTCTACAAGTATTAAATGAACAGTAAGAAAACATTAGAAACAACCTGATTCACAAGTTAGTTAAAATAAGCACATTCTTTGAAAATCAAATTTACCCAAACTGACACAAGCTAAAACAGAAAATATCAATACTAAGAAAGCTTTTGATTCAGATAGTTCTTTATTAAATGCAATCAAATATTTTAGGAAAAATTATCTCCAAATATGTGCACTGTCTTCAGGAAATAGAACACTTCCAAACTTCTTTTGAGGCCTTCAAAACCCTAATACTAAAACCTGGCAAAGGAATTGCAGAACAAAACTAAACACATAAATATAATCATGGATCAGTATCCCTTTTGAACACAGATGCAAAAATCCTTGGCAAAATGTCAGCAAGTCAAATCCAGTCCTGTATCAAGAGGATTTTATATCATAACTAAGAAGGGTTTATTTTAGGATTGCAAGGTTGATATGACTTTTTAAAATCAGTCAGTTTAATTCAACACAATTATAGAATAATGGGTAAAATCCCTATATTGATTTTAATTGGTGCAGGGAAATATTTGGTGACATTTTATGTTAGAATTTTTATTTTATGATGAAAAAATTTAAGTTAAGAAAAGAATTTTCCTGAATCTAATAAAGGACATCTCTAAAACACCTACAGATGACATCTGACATATTGATAACATATCAAACACTTTTTTTCCTAATATTAGGATTTAGCAAGAATTCCCAGCTCCCTGCCGATGGTGTTAATCACTGCACCCATGAAAATAAATTAAAGGCATAAAACTAGTTGTTATTTGCTCCTTATGTTGTTCACCTGAAATGAACATTGGGAATGAAAATTTTTAAATTCCCTTCAACACAACATCTAAAACATATAGTGGGAGGAAAGTTTGCTTTTAAAAAGTGGAGTCTTTTACTGTTGTCAAAAATTCACAATATTATACATCCATGACTCTTGTCTGGCTCCAAAGTAGTTTCATCACCCTGTAGGGGATGATATGCCCACTCAGCCACCATCTCCAACTCCTCTCCACCCAGTCCCTGATGAGTACTAATTTATTTTCTGTCTCTATGGATTTATCCATTCTGGATATTTCATATAAATGAAATTCTGTTACATACATCTAGCATCTTTGCTTAGCATAATGTTTTTGAGGTTCATCCATGTTGTAGTATGTATTAGCATATATTATACCTGAATGATATTCCTTTAGATAACTACTGCTTGTTCATTCACTCATTGGCAGACATTTGAGTTTTGGGTACATTTCTTACATACATAGTATTCATATGCAGAAAAATTTTTAATACCTCTTTTTAATTCTTCCCCTCAGTAGCTGTTCCACATGATGTTCTCACCTGTAATGTACATAGATTTCAATTTCTCCATATCCTCATAAATATTTCTTATTCTTTATTTTGTTTTTAGTAGCCTTCCCGGTGGTTGTGAAATGGTACCTCGTTGTAGTTTTCTTTTGCATTTCTCATATAACTAAAGATATTGAGTATTTTTTCATGTACTATTGGATCATGTATACCTCTTTGTAAAAATGTCTTTTGGGTCTATTACTCAGTTTTACATTTTAAAAGTCTTCTTGTTGAGTTGTAAGAATACATATTCTGGATGCTAGGCAGATATATGAATATTGCAAATATTTTTCCCATTCTACAGGATGTCTTTCCACTTTCTTGATAATATCCTTTGATGGACAAAATTTTGAAGTATAAAGAAGTATAGTTTATCTTTGTCTTTTTCCTTGTGTTTTTGTGTCTTTGATCTTCTCTTACCAGTTGTGTCTCTCTTACCTTCTGCAATTCTAATTATATGTATGTTAGACTTTGACATTGTCCCACAGGTTCCTGAGGCTCCCTCTTCACACTCTTTCCTTTGTCACTCCATTTGGTTCTCAAGGCCAAATAGTGAAATTCTTATATTCTTTCATGTAAGCACACAGAGCTGCTTTAAAATCCTAATTCCAGCAGTCTTAGTCAATTGTCTATTCTCTTTAAGATGGATCACATTTTCCTGATCTTCAAGTGTTAAGTAATTTTCTATCACATTCTAGAAGGTTGTAATATAGATTCTGTTATATTCCTCTAAAGAGAGTGCTTTTTTTTGTCTTAGTAGATAGCTAACTGGTTGGATCCAAGTAACATGGTATCTTTTGGTAATAGTTTTAATCTCAATTTAGTTTCTTTAGTTGGATAAAAATTGAATTCTGCCATAGTTGCATGGTTATCCAGCAATTTGGGTAGAATTTATTTGTAAAACATGGGACTTATTCTGTCTTTTCCTGGACCCCTTCTTGCTTTCTAGCAGCTATGGTTTCCCCGAACTCTGTCCCCTAGTTCTTCAGGTCAAAAATCCCATTTTGTGTTGGAGTTTTAGGCTTAAGCTATTTCAGGCTAATAGCTATAAGAATAGAATATTCATGCCATTCTGTTTCTTTCTTGTAAGTGTTGACACTTCTCCAGAGTCTTCCTGCTTTTGAATATTTTCCAGTATATTTTCATATTTTTTCCAGCATTGAAGCTGTTTTCACAAGAGGGTAGGCCCTGTTGGGGCTCACTCCACTATGCCAGTAGCAAAATTACCTCATAGATTTTTTTAAAAACATCACAACACTTAACACATTCAATTATAGCTATGTTTTCTTTTTCTTTCTTTCCTATTGCACTTTACTGGAACATGCAGGCTCTGTATTCTTTTCAAAGTATAATCATTTTACTCCTTTTCTTTTCTTTATTTTTTTTTAATTTTTTATTGTTGGTTGTTCAAAACATTACATAGTTCTTGATATATCATATTTCACACTTTGATTCAAGTGGGTTATCATTTGCTGTTCAATTAGTTCCTTTTTTATACTCACACACGCTCTCTTCTCAAATAGCATGTCCCTTACACAGGCCCATCTTTTTCTGGATAGAAGATTTGGTCTCCTGAGACAGTTTATCTCAATATTATTAAAATTTGAGGGGCTTGTGTAAGCCAGACACTGCCAAAAGTCTCCTGTGCTGTCATGCAGAGAGACGTCCTAAAAAGAAAGCCTACAAGGTGGAGGACCTGAAGGAAGTAGAGAAAAAGAAAAAGAGAACATCCTGATGACAATTTAACCCTGGAACTCCCCCCTACTTCAAGGCAACTTCATTCTTTTGACTTCCAAGTTATGAGAGTCATAAATATGTATGAGAAAAGAGTTTGTGTTCAATTTCTGACACTGACAATAGCTATAGTACTAAATCCTCCATACGTGGAATTGGAATCACCTACTTAAGATAGATAATAAATGTTTATATGTAAACAAATGAATGAAAAAGGTCATTCATATGACCTTTATAATATGCTATTATAATATGCTATTGTAGACAACGGGCAGCTCATGAGTGAGCACAGCAGGGGCATCCCAGATTATGAAAGATGGCGGATAGGAAAGTTAACTCCACTTGGTCCACTGACCTGAATATGGATCGGAGTCACCCTTTTCACCTATACCAATATCTAGGCATGCTGTGAAATAGACATTCAATTTAGTAGATAGGCTTGTTGTAAATACCCTTACCTTCAATAATTTGAACAGAGTGGTGACATGTATGTTTGTTTATTTGGTGTTGCTTGCTCCTAAGTGTTCCATTTTCGAAAGGAAAGCAATTTGGCAGTGTTTAATGGCCCTCTTTGCTACTATCTTCACCTTGGCACGTTCCTCCCTCTCTGTCAGACCTGTGAAGAGATGGCTGCTGCTGAGTGATGTGTGGCTCACAGCGTGGGAAGCCTCGCTCACAGGGTCTGTCTGCAGTAGCATTTACAACACAGGGAGCACCACAACCAGCTGAGTGTGTGAAGCTCTTTCTTTCTATCTTGCCAAGAATTCAATCTGTTTCTGGTTCCTGAAAACTAACAAAAGCTGTTGCTATGTTATCACTTTAAAAGATGAAGCCACATAGTCATATGTAAGCCTCCCCATATATGGTAAAATGTCGCCCACTGATAGACCAAGCACTTAGGAAACTAGATCTAAATGATGAGCATTTCTGTTGGTAGCACCTTGACAGTTTTTAAGACCTGCTTGGTGATACCTAGCATATTCTGTGCCCTGCCATTGATATCAACAATAGTTTCTTGAGAAATGTCAACAATTTTGATAAGTGCAAAACTCAAATCCAATAGTGGGAACAGCAGAAAAACAATTACAAGAGAAATAAAATTCAGATGGAAAATTGTGTTGGTTAAGACATTGTATCAGCTTCAAGCCTATTGTCTCTACTGTTCCTGATGCTGGAGGTGGGGCTCTGCAAACCATATTTCTTGGCCAGCTGGACCTTCTAGGCTGTACTCATAGGATGCTAAGGGAAGGCTGGAAGGCAGGAAGAGGGAGAAGCACCTTCTCATTTCTGCTTTGCTTTGTGCTTATGCCATGTCTTTGTGGCTATGGTTCTTTTGTTACAGTTTGTGCCAGCAGCATTACTGCCAATCTGAAGTTCTTGCTCATTTTAGAACAGCCTAATTGCACCTGCTTAATATATTTGCTCAAAAATGCAAATACAAACTTGTCTCGCACCACTTCCTCACAGGTAAGTCACAAATCCACAAGGCCCCTACTCCAACTCTTCAGATTTTACAATTCCCAACCTCTTCCCTTCCCTCTTCTCTGCACCCTTAAAGGTGCCCTTGGATTATCAGTGTCATCTTCTTGTCTTGATACCTTATACTAAATCTGTAAAATAATTGTCCTAACTGGATCTGGACCAATACAGTGGGAATAATAATAATAACTATTGTAGAATTGTGTGTATTATATATTGTAATTCTCTAAAGAATTATGTATATTATATACATAAATTTGAATCTTTATATAGTATATTTAGCACAATATATGCTACCTAATATACTCTCAATAAATATTAGCTATTTTTATTAGTATTAGCACAATAATATCAATAGCTCTGCTTTAAGAACTGGCAGTCTCATGTGGAAAAGTTTGGGGTGCATTCAGATGAGTGCATTCTACCTGCAAACTTCAAGGCATCAGAAAAGTGAGAAATATGTATGTCAGAGGCTGGGGAGTCTACCTAAATTTTCTGAAATATCATAATCTTTTTTTAACTGAAATGTCCTAGGTATTTGCTCTCTCTTGAAAATAATGGCACATAGTGGTTCAGAATCTTGATCTTCCAGGAGAGATACCAAGTGAGAAGAAATTATTATGCATTAAGCTTTGCTGTGTAACACCGGCTCCTGTTACCACCAATTTAATGAGTTAGGCATTATCATTCTCATTTTATAAATGACATAACAAAGATTCAGAGAGGTTAAATAGCTTATCTTGGTATATATATATATATATATATATATATATATATATACACACACACACACACACAGAGGCCTAGGGGAGATTGCAATAAATAGAAGGGGTATGGCATTCAAGTCCACACCATGTTAGGGACTTTCACAATGCAATAAGGAACAAAATCCAGGTAACCCTAAGAAGAAACTTGAGCAGAGTCACATGGCAAGACTCAGCTAGGATCAGCCCTGTACTGGCAGTAGGCAGTGTTCTTTCCTCTGAACACACTTATTGTGGAATTAACATCCACACTGCTCACTTGAAAGAGTGCCCCCGCCTCCAGGCCTGATATCCATTGGCTCATATAAATTATGAACTCGGCAGGATTTTTAAAATTATCTTCGTCTACAAGATGATGAAACACATTATTTACTATGGATATTTGTGGCGAGCAGATATGTAAACTTCTTCATAAAGAAAGGATAAAGAAAAAAATGCAATTTGCGAGCATGTACCATGGTGCTACCAGAAGAAAAATGGAATGGCTGCTTGTTATTTTTGTTTGCAAAAAAAATTATCTGTGTCTTATAAAATGGTTTAACCGCAAAGATTTCTATTTATCCTACTGAAGGAAAGGAATTCTCTGCAGGTAAATGCTACTTGGGGATGTGCCACATATGCTGATGAGCTTATTTAGTGAGAATTTACTAAGTCCCTTGGTGGGACTGATTTGGGGCTGTCTAACATAAGCACTACCTATGCCCACAGAATGCAAATTATTATATTTTGAAACTATTGGTTTTTAAATGTTGACTATTTTAGACTCCACTATGCACTGAATTACTCATAGACTAGGTTATGCTCTGATAACAAATAAGCCCACCATTACAGAAGCTCAATAAAATAAAGGTGTTATTTCCTGCTCAATGTCTTTTCCAGACATGGATGATTCTCCAGGTCTGAACTCAATATGGTGACTGCATTTCCCAAGCTTCTATAACCTCGTGGCACCTTCATACCAGTGTGCTTCTATAATCACCTGCAGAAAAGGGCAGACTTCAAAGTACAGTACCAGCAATGGACTCTGTCTCCCCAGAGGTGATACATCCTCTTTACACTCATGTGGCAACTGCATGTCACAGGACCCCTCCTGGTTTGAAAGATATAGGCAGGGCAAACACCTCTGTGCCTAGAAATGGCAAACAGGTAATGGTGAAGTTGGTAATGCCTGCCCAGAGCCCTATGTACATACCTCACTGAACTTCCCACAATCCCATGGAAAGGGCTCTTGGAGGGGCTGGGGTTGTAGCTCAGTAGTAGAACACTTGTCTCACATGTGCAGGACCCTGGGTTCAATCCTCAGCACCACATAAAAATAAATAAGTGAAATAAAGTTATTGTGTCCAAATACAACTAAAAAATAAATATTAAAAAAAAAGAAATGGCTTTGGGAAACATTTTTCCTGGAGAATCTACCTAATCCCTTGCAGTAGCACATTAAGACCTAGATCCCTGTGTGAAAAACATAAGAATATTTGATATTATTAAAGAAAAGTAAGTACTTAGGCTATGTGGTCAGATTTCTAGGGTTTGCATTATACCTCTACCACTTAATCACTAGGTAACTTTAAGATAACTTAAAGCATTCTTCATTTTCTTACATCTAAAATGGGTACATTAACTAGGAATAGTTGAGGATTCAGTTATGTAAAACATAGAAAGAGATCTAAACAACACCTGAAACATGGTAACCAGTCAAATAACACTAATTTGTATTGGCTGCTTTTTAACGTGTACTACCTCCCTCTGCGTTCAGGATGTGGCCATAATTAACACAACATTAATTTCCCTGTAGGAAGGGTTGATGTTCAGCATAAAGGTTAAGTTCACAAGTAACATCCTGAACTTGAAGCAAGTTAAGCATCTCACCTCTGCCAAAGACACAGAAATCATCTAAAGGCCAGATTTGAACAGAGATGGTCTGCAAAATAATAATAATGATAATGAATCTAAGGGCTACAAACACCTGCTTATTACCAAAGCAATGGGCCTCAGGGATTTCTCTCTTATTTTACATCTTCACAAACACAATGGTAAACTAAGTGTGCTGGTGATAACCTCTTCAGAGCCACTGACTGGCTACATTATCTCTGACACAGAAGATGTACTAAACCAATACTATTATCACTGGTGTTTTGATGAGTGAAAGGGTTGGTTATAGACTTGGTCCCTGCTCTAAAACACATGTGTGGACATGAACTTTGCACACTTTCTTTCTTCCACCTCCATTTCCATTACCAGCCATAGGCTAGAAAGATCTTCTTTTCTATGGGGTATCTCGTCACTATTTTCTAGACCCTCTATGACCATGATTGAGAGAGAGGCATGAAAAGTTACCTAAGTGATTTAAATGCAGAACTCAGGTAATACATTTCTTGTTTGTTATTGTTTTGGAAAAAAAAAAAAGATGGCTTGATCAGTTCTCCAAAATGATGAACCTTGAGCCAACGCTAATTAACTTAGAAATGTGGCCACCTGTGCAATTTATCTTATTTCAATTTTGGATACAAAGAGCTGAGTCATCATGAAGAATGAAAACTCTGTCTTAATTTCTTTTCAATTATGTAACTTTACAGCAACTGGGAAAAATCATCATTTGGAGTAGAATAACAAAGATGAGAGTTGTGGATATTTAGAAGAATATTTAAAAGGCATTATTTAGTTAAAAGAGCAAAGATTGAGTAATCATTCCAACTATGTTTTTTCCTTTTATGAGAGAAAAAAAGCATTGATTGAGTTTCTGATTTTCTGTAGTACGCTATGGGTTTTACATATATTATTCTATGTTATCGTATAAGAATCTTATTTAACAAATGAGGAAAGGCAGTTTAGAGAGGTTTAATTACTTACCTGAGATTAATCATGTAGTCGACAGTAGAGACAGAACCTAGTTGATTAAACAGGTTATTAATCTTGAGAAAATATATTCGATAACAAAGCTACATTACTTCAGAAAAATTGGTCGCTTCCTGGTATATATTGTAATAGCGTTTGACATTTAGAAAACAAAGCAGAACAGAAAACTTCTTTTATACTGACATTTAAATTAGCCTGAAATATATCACTAGGTAATATGAAGTCTGAAAAATATTTCTGAAATGTCATTTCATGATATAAAGCTGTGTATGTGGGTCAAGAATCCCAACTCCCTAAATAACATTGGGGGTGTGGGGTTTGGGAGGCTGTTCTCGAAGTTGTTTCCAACATGATGATTAAAAATTTGCTTTGAATTGAAAATTTCAAAATTACTGTGGTTGGGCTCTCTCTTCCTTGAATCCCTTCAATTCTGTACTCAGTGGCTAAACATATCACTTCAAACAAAAAATAACAACAATCCACTCTGCCCATGTTTAGACCTGATTTGATTCCTCCTGCCCTTATCACCACATTCCCCAATCCTTAAACCCTAGAATAGAGGAAATGAGTGTCAGCAGGGCTTTGGAGAACACCTTCCTGGGCTTACCAATCAGGAGAAGTGGTTTATAAATGGAGTTTAGCTGACCAAGTTGGAAGTTCGTTAACCTCAGTGTGTTCATCCTTTCTTATTCGGTTCCTGAGATTCGTTTTAAATTCTGAATATGGCCTCATCCTCACTCACGGGTCCTTTCTGCTCACTGAGGCAGCTTTTTTTTTTTTTAAGTTTTATGATAGGTTTTTATTTTCATATAATGTTATAACTTCCCCCTGTTTGAATCATCCCTCACATAAGGTAAACATTATAGCATGGTATATAATACTCTTTTTTTTCTTATTATTGGTTGTTCAAAACATTACAAAGCTCTTGACATATCATATTTCATGCATTAGATTCAAGTTGGTTTTGAACTCCCAATTTTACCCCAAATACAGATTGCAGAATCACATTGGTTACACATCCACATTTTTACATAATGCCCTATTAGTAACTGTTGTATTCTGCTACCTTTCCTATCCTCAACTATCCCCCCCTCCCCTCCCCTCCCATCTTCTCTCTCTACCCTATCCACTGTAATTCATTTATCTCCTTGTTTGTTTTCCCATTCCCCTCACAACCTCTTATATGTAATTTTGGATAACAATGAGGGTCTCCCTCCATTACCATGCAATTTCCCTTTTCTCTCCCTTTGCCTCCCACCTCATGTCTCTGTTTAATGTTAATCTTTTCTTCCTGCTCTTCCTCCCTGCTCTGTTCTTAGTTGCTCTCATTATATCAAAGAAGACATTTGGTATTTGTTTTTTAGGGATTGGCTAGCTTCACTAAGCATAATCTGCTCTAGTGCCATCCATTTCCCTGCAAATTCCATGATTTTGTCATTTTTTAGTGCTGCGTAATGCTCCATGGTGTATAAATGCCACATTTTTTTTTATCCATTCATCTATTGAAGGGCATCTGGGTTGGTTCCACAGTCTAGCAATTGTGAATTGTGCTGCTATGAACATCGATGTGGCAGTATCCCTGTAGTACGCTCTTTTAAGGTCTTTAGGGAATAGTCCGAGAAGGGCAATAGCTGGGTCAAATGGTGGTTCCATTCCCAGCTTTCCCAGAAATCTCCATACTGCTTTCCAAATTGGCCGCACCAGTTTGCAGTCCCACCAGCAATGTACAAGAGTACCCTTTTCGCCACATCCTTGCCAGCACTTGTTGTTGTTTGACTTCATAATGGCTGCCAATCTTACTGGAGTGAGATGGTATCTTAGGGTGGTTTTGATTTGCATTTCTCTGACTGCTAGAGATGGTGAGCATTTTTTCATGTACTTGTTGATTGATTGTATGTCCTCCTCTGAGAAATGTCTGTTCAGGTCCTTGGCCCATTTGTTGACTGGGTTATTTGTTATCTTATTGTCTAATTTTTTGGAGGAAGGATAGCATCTTCAACAAATGGTGCTGGGAAAACTGGAAATTCATATGCAACAAAATGAAACTGAATCCCCTCCTCTTGCCATGCACAAAAGTTAACTCAAAGTGGATCAAGGAGCTAGATATCAAATCAGAGACTCTGCGTCTGATAGAAGAAAAAGTTGGCTCCAATCTACATATTGTGGGGTCGGGCTCCAAATTCCTTAATAGGACACCCATAGCACAAGAGTTAATAACAAGAATCAACAAATGGGACTTACTTAAACTGAAAAGTTTTTTCTCAGCAAGAGAAACAATAAGAGAGGTAAATAGGGAGCCTACATCATGGGAACAAATTTTTACTCCTCACACTTCAGATAGAGCCCTAATATCCAGAGTATACAAAGAACACTGAGGCAGCTTTGTCCCACAACCGTCTCAATACAAGACACAGACAGAGCACCTGTACATACTGGGAACCAGGTAGACATGTAGGAGAGAGGAACAAAAGCTGTGCTCTTCTCAAGGAGCTCACTGTCCCTGAGTAGAGAAATCACTGCTAGAGGTAACCCAAAGTGGCTTCAAAATAGGAGAACTGCTGAGATCATAGAAGGTGGTCTTGAGACTGAGGAATCTTAAAAGGAGGAAACAGATCTTGAGATTTACAGCAGAGAAAGCGAGCGGTTTGCTGATCTGCAGAAGAAAGGGCTGAAATGTCCTCCATTTGAGAAGGCTTAGCTCTTATTGTCTGGTGAGCCCCACCTGGGAAAATTTGAAAACTTCCAAACAAGAGTTAGGACTAATTTAATCATAACTTGAAGCAGCAGCAACAGAGAACATATTTTTATTTATAAAATCTTTCCCTCGACATTGATTTGGTGAGAGTGTGAAAACTCAGACAGATTTTTCAACTTATAAAAGGAACAGCCCTTTGGAAGTGTTATTTTAATCATGTAATCTGGCATCCCTACCTGAGAAATACCAGATGGACCTTACAGGAGAGAGCAAACCTCCTAGCTACATCCTCTTCTTCTTTTAAAATTGTTTCCAAGGAAATATTAATAAATTACAAAGAAATTGTATAGCCAACACAAGGTCCTCTGTCCCTTCCCTTGGCTTCAGGACCCCAAAGGAAATTCACCAGAGTCCTTGAACTTTCAGGAAACAGTCACACTTCACCTTCAGCATCCAGTCACATGTGTCTCTGGGGCTACCTGTCAGCGGAAGTTAGACCCCTTTCCAGAGGGGGATGCCAGGAGGCAGCAGAGGATGAGGAAGAAGTGTCATGGGAAAGGCTATAAGCCCGGGTTGCTTTATTAACCTTGATCTACTTACTTACCAAAGCCCCCTCTCACCAGTGTGGCCAACTACCAAAGTGAGAGGAGTTGTCATACACACAACCTGAGAAAAGCCAGGTAATACATTTAGCACAATGCCTGGCATAAACTGCATAATAACTATTATTTTTTTCTTGTACTATTTCAAAAAGTGCAGTATTTCACTTAAGCATCTTTGGTTCAACAAACCTCTCCCTTTCTCCCTGGCCCATTCTCTCTCCCTCTCTAGAGTTGATGATTATTAATACTCTTCACACCCTTAGGTTCCCTCCCCCACCTGCCAATACCCCTGCTGTCATTTGCTGTAATGGTTCATTCTTTTTTTTTTTTTAAATTGTAGATGGACACAATATCTTTGATTGATTGATTGATTGATGTGTGCTGAGGATTGAACCCAGTGCCTCATGCATCTGAGGCAAACATTCAACCACTGAGCTACAACCCCAGCCCTGTAATGGTTCATTTTTTCGTGAATTTTTTTTTATTAACTTGCAGAAACAGATTTTATTTAGGAAACAGATTTTGCTATAAAGGGGTGCCATTTTTTCTCAGATTAAAATACTAAAAGTGGCCCCAAAAAGAAAAAGAAAACAACAACAAAAGAAACACCTTTCCTAGAGTCTTGAAACTGATACAGAGAATCAGGCTATTTATCAAGTTTATGTATGTAAATCTTGAAAAAGCAAAATATTCCTACAGCAGTATATATGGCTTGAGCAAAAGTATAGAGTCCTAGTTGGAGAATTTAGGATTCAACATGATCTAAAATGATATCAAGTCCAATATCCAGAAAGCTCAAATCTAGAAGTGCTTAGTAAGTTTTGTACAGAACAAAATCATATAGTGAGCTGTAGACTCTCAGGTCTTCTGATGTCAGTTAAAGGGCCTTTTTGCTGGAGGACGAATGTGCTGTTAAAACCCCACATAGGCCCAGCATCCTGGAAGAAATGAGTAGATGGAGGGACAGTGTTGTGTTTTCTGAGACTGAGTCCAGAGTGGACCTCTGAAAGAGTAAGGGGTTGAAGGCTGCGCCACCTTGCCTTCATCCCAAGTGGCTCCAGTATGACTGTAACTCAGAATCAACAGATATGAGACCACTATGGTCCCATTGACTATTGTGAGGCAGGTTCATTGTGCAATTTAACAGCTTGTCTAACTCCAGGGAGACAGAATGTCCACACATCCAAGTTACATAAAATGGGTTTATTACTTACAGAGAAGCAGCAAGAAATATGAGCAGCAGCCTAGTGTCAGGGTGAGCCAGTCTGCCAAGGCTCAGGAGAGAGCTGGCAGGAGGCTTATCTACATGTGGCCCTTGTCTGTCTTGGACCAGCCCAGGGATCCCCAAGGCAGCGTACCCTGGCCACATACCTCACAGTCACATGACCCATGGGGCTAAGACATGGAAGGACATTCTGCTTTTAGCAGGTACTGGAACAGAGCCTGGCTATTCTAGCCACCCCTTCCTTATCTTAGGATGTTGCATTTCCAGCATATTCTGCAGCTATTTTTAAGAACTACAAATGAGAAAGAAGAAGAGGAGATCTAGGTCTGTCCAAAGCCATCCATAGAACTATCCTGTAATTAGTCTAAGAGCAAAGGACCCACTCAGTACCAGTTAATCCTGGAATGGAGGTCCTCTCTACCGGGTGACATGAGCAACAACAGTGCCTGCTTGAGGATACCTGCAGCCAATCTGTCAATCACACAGAGAAGGTTTTTCTGTAGCAGGCAGAATGAAGCCAAAAGACTAAAGGAAAGGAAAAATCAACTACTATCAGTGATAAGAAAACCTAGAAGATGGTGACGATACCTCTGATGATGTGGTCAGGCCCCATGGACACCACCCAGCTGGAAGGCCATGCTAGCCTGTGCTTCTCATCACAAGCCAATGAATTTACCTCTTCACTTCAGTGAGTCCCGGATTGGTTACATGTGTTTCTTCTAGGAGGCTGGTCCTGTGTGGGGTATGAGTAACCCATGGCTGGGACAGCAGAAGGCCCATTGCCTACAAAGGAGGACTTGAGATAAAGTCCTGTAGCTCACTTTGTTTTCTTAAAATAGTAGTCACTGCTTTTAGATTTTAGCTTTTAGGACTTGATAGTCTTATAGATCACTTCAAATAGTATTAGAAAAGTTTTTTTGTTGTTGTTTTGTTTTTTTTGTTTTTTGGGGGGGTACTGAGGTTTGAACTTGGGGCACTCAGCCACTGAGCCACATCCCCAGCCCTATTTTGTATTTTATTTAGAGACAGAGTCTCACTGAGATGCTTAATGCCTCACTTTTGTTGAGGTTGGCTTTGAACTTGAAATCCTCCTGCCTCAGTCTCCTGAGGTGCTGGGATTATCGGCACACCCAATTTAGAAAAGCTTTACTGTAAATTCTTTTGAGTTATTTCTTTTCTACTTAATATCAAAATCCAGCATTAAGTTACAGATGTTGCAACAGGCAAACCATGAATCTTAGACAGAAAAGGCTCATATCAGAGGTAGCTGGAACTGGTAGCCAGCCAATTTAAAAATTCATTTAAAATGAGAAATTGTAAAATGATACATTTTTACACATGTATAAATGGACATTCTCTTGCCCATCCTTCGATGTAGAAGGCCTAATTTTTGAGTAAAGGTCTAATGATTGGTTGTTCTTGGATAAAGCACCCCGCAAAAGATCCTGCTTTCTGGAATTTCCAGCCTTCCCTCCCACCCCCAAGCAAGGACTAAAAGGTAATTTCAAAGCTCTCTGAGAACCAAAGTATTCTGATAGTTTAAAGTTTTTCCTAATTTTTGAAAATTGACTTGCACCCACCTAATTTGACACCCTTGTTTGGTGACTCCTTTTATTCAGTCTCTTCTGAGAATTCAGCACACTGTTTTTATAAACAGCTACTCCATTTCCTTGCACACTCACATTTTATTGGCTATGTAATAATTATATAATTACAACAATAAATGCAATGGGCGTAATTAAGCCTGTGAACAAACAAAACAGAGTCTTTGTAAGCACAGAACTCAGGGTGTGATATCACAAGTGCAGTTGCTGAGCAAAGCAGCCCCCACTCAGGGAAACCCAGGGGCAAGGGCAAGGGCAAGGCATCCACCCTCACACCACTCAGGGGAAGCGGAGCTGGCTGGTCCAGTGGTGGTCAAGTAGAGGCGGGTTAAGTGGAATCTAATTGTGAGTTCTCTTATTCTCACCCTTAGCACACTGCCAGGCACCTGATAGGAGCTCAATAAGTGTTTATTGAGGGTAATTTTCAATTCTACAGATATTTCTGGAACTTCTACTCTGGGCAAACTTTATAGTAATCACTGAGAGGAAAACAAAATGGTGTAAATTTTATTTCCGACTTTAATTGACCTTAGGGGTAGCAAAAGAATTGCACTTGACTGCCAATAGAAGAAAGCAAAAATAACAGCATTTAAATGAATTCACAGTTCATTTTCAACATGACTTGGAGACTTAGAGTGCAGCAGTCCAAGACTAGTCCAATAGTAGTAGTTTGTTCTACAAAATTGTCAAAGCTCAGCCTCCCACTGCCTTTCTGTTTTATTACCCTATGTGTTTCTACCTTCACAGCCACATCTGGGTTGTATTAATCAGGATTCTCCAGAGTAATAGGATCCGTAGCATGTATATTTGTGTGTGTATATGTAATACACATTATATTTAATATGCATATTTATATGTATATGTGTAATAAATGTTACATATAATATAGTATTATATACGGTGTGCATATGTGATGCACATTTAGATTAATATATATTATTTGTAATATACTACATATTATTTATATTTATATGTGTATACTTTATGTTCTATATATTACATATATTACAATTGTATTCAATCATAAGATTATGGAAACCCAGAAGTCCCAAGATCTGAAGTCAGTAAGCTCAGGAGAGCCAACGACGTAGTATCAGTCCATGAGCAATAGGCCTGAGGCCCAGAATGAGCTGATATTTCAGTTTGAGTCCAAAGGTAAGAACAGAATCATGTTCCAGCTCAAGTGAGTCCCAGAGAAGTATTTTCTTTTGCTCTTGAGAGAGCCAGTCCTTTCATTCTATTCAAGCTTTCACTTGATGAGACAAGGCCCACCTATGCTGGGAAGACTAGTCTGCTTTAGCAGTTCACAAATTTGCAGGTTAATCTTATCCAGGAACACCCTCACACACATATTCAAAGTAATGTCTAAGTGTCTGGGTACCCCAGCTTGCCCAGTGAATTGACGTGTAAAATTAAGCTTCATGTTGATCAAGTTAGCTGCTGGGGCTCCAACCATCAGAACCAAATATCAGATTGCAGGGAGGAGAAAGTTATACAAAAGAGGCAAATTTGTCAGAGAGTTCACACCCTTTCAAAGCCTTACTTAACCGTTCATGTAACTTAGACATGCACCTAATGACAAGCACCTAATTCCAAGTCCACAGAGCTGAAAAATAAAAGACTAGGAAACATGTGTAACCCCATCATGGCCCCACAAATAAAGCTTGAATCTGTTACTAATGAAAAGGAGCAACTTGATACTGAGGGACCACTAGCAAGCTACTGCGTGGGGACACAGCTAAATTGTATATACTCCAAATCCAGACTAACAGACATAAAGCCAGTTTAAAATAATTAAATGTTAAGTTAGTAGAAAAGGATGTTTAATGTAGAAGAATGTTGGTCCTCGACATGAAACAGAATTGAATGGGCACGGAATAATGAAAGATTCCTTGGAACCTCATTACTGCCGTACAGATTTCAAAAGCATCTTGATTGGTACCGACCTTTCCTGCATTTTTTCAATTAAAATGGTGAAGCTGAGAAGCCACTTATTGAGGGGCAAGACACAAATGATTTGGGATAAAAAGATGCCCAACGCCATCACATGTTTCTCAAGCACTATGACAACGATGTCTCCTTGAAGTGTGAATTTGACTCTGTCCATCACACACACACACACACAAACACACACACACACACATGGCCCAGCAAACAGAATTCCAGAGCTCCCAAAGAAATCAGCGCCTCCAGGAACAGTGAGCCTGTGCGGCTCTCTCCTTCCTCCCTTCAACAGCCCTTCTGGCTAATGAGCATTGTTTGATGCTGCCACGCGGCGGGACTTGTTTCTCTGATCACTAATTATTACCCCTCTTGGTAGTGACATGCTCAACAAACAGCTCAGTTTTGGATCCTGAGAAACTTGTGAAAATGAAACAACACCAGATTTTCTCACTGACATCATCCTGCTTTCAGTGACAGATCTGAAATGCCTGTGCATGTTAAATTTGGTGTTAAAAAAAAAAAAAAAAACTAGCTGGTGTTCAAACTGTCAGCAATGCTGTGGAGGGCCCTGACTCCAAAGATGGGCTTCTCATTTTGACAATTCCTCCTGTTGCTTTTTTTACACCCCTCCCTCCCCCCAAAAATAAAAAACTGCAAGGTGTTAAAAACATGGATGATATTAAAGTAAAAGACTGTTCATCTTTTCTTTGGGTCACCAATCCCCACCTTTGGGGCATTCTTCTTTCACCTTATTTTATGATGCAACCCTCTTTTCACCTTCTGAAGATATTGAATGGCAGGAATTTATTGTTTCGATATGAATTAATTTTGTTTTGATACTCTCTTGACACTGCTTTATGGTTGAAAACACCCCCGGGGTGTGGCAAGACCAGGACTATGAATTAATCTCTGTATTCAATGAAAATTGTCAAATAGTTATCCCTTTATGAGAAGGCCTGACAGAAAAGAGTAGAAGGCAAGATTTTTGAGATGCAAATTCTCCAAAAGGACTCCAAATTGGTCATTAACTGCCATCCTAAAATGAAAATTTGGAAGAAAACATTGCAACCGAAAGAAGGGTTTAAGATCCTCAGAATTCTCAGGGGAGTGTTGTAGCTTATTTTTCATTATTAAAGAGAAATTTTATTTCCTTTTCCATTACAAAAGTAAAGGAAAGAAAATAATACCTCCAAATTTTAAAAATCTTGGCAGTAGGATGGTAGGAGGATGTTTATGTCTATAACCTCAAAGCTGGATGGCATGGTAAAGTAGTTTTCAAACTGCCACTTGGGACTCCCTTAGCTAAGCACAATGTGTATGGAAGGGGCCACCATCCTGGAAGCTTGAACCAGAGAGGAGAGAGAGAGAGAGAGAGCGAGAGAGAGAGAGAGAGAGAGAGAAACTGTGACCTGAGAAACTTCATTTATACTACTCACTTCCTAATTATGGGCAAGTCATTATTTGTCAAATGAAACATTAGGGTGATCACAAAGTCCCTTCAAGTCCTAAATTTTAATCTTTGTGACTCTAATAGTGCCAAACACTCTTCTGAAATACAATTAGAGATCACGTGAGGGGATGGAGGAACAGGGGCTACATACATTTTTATCTATCTCTATATAAGTATATTGTGATGTTGGGGATGGATTTGATCTTCCTATTTAGTTTCATAGAGAGATAATAACTCCATTTTTAGGGACATAGCTGAAGACAAGAAAAGAAAGGAAACCATCTGAGAGCATAAAATGCTCCATGCTTCCAGGCTCTGGGAGATGTCTGGTTAGTATTCATGTCCAAGTAACCCTTGAACCAGGACACAAGCTTAGCAAACTATTCTGTAGAGACTAGTGACTGCCAACCTAACAAAACAAACTCCTTTACTAATGCATGCATTCATTCAATGAAATGCGAAAATGAAGAAGGACTCATGAAGCATCACATTTTATAGGTGGGCATGTTTTTAAAAGTAGAATAACATGTCAAGTGCAATGATGGGAATATGTATGGTCTGCTATCATTGCACAAAGAAAACACCCAGAACCTAGCTTGCACTAAGTCATGAGAAAACAAAATCTTAAGGATAGATAAGGCCTGAGAAAATTGGGGCAATATTATCCCAGGAAGAAAAAGGAATATATAGGTAGGAAACTGCATTGTCAGTCATGGGGACAACAGAAGGAGCATTAATCATGAAACCTCTCCCTGTGATTCATTCTCTGCCCCACCCTTGGTGAGCCAAGGTGACGTTAAGAAGGAAGTAGTGAGGAAGAGTGGGTGCCTTGGAGGATTGCTTGCATCCAAACAAGGAAGAAATTATCTCATCTCTTTTTCTGTATCTCAAGAGTGAAAGTGAGTAGTCAAACACATTTCTGAGGTCTGTCATGATCTTTATTTTTAAACTCCTACTTTTGACACACTTTTGTTTAAAATGCAATCATCGGGTGTCTATTGGCTGACATAGAATAATGGTGGCCTCCTAGATCTAATTCTCTCTATACATTTCTCAAAAAAGAATTTATCTGGATAAATAAGAGCATCAAATAAAAACTCCCATAAATCTCTGCTTTCTTCATATCAAAGCATAGAAAACACAATACTCTGAGCTTAAAACATTAGCAAGTAGAGAAACTTAAAAAAAATCTAGAAGAAAAGTAAGGCAGAGATACTAAAAAAATCAAAGGAGAGAGAAGCAGGGACCATAGCAAATAGAGAGACAAAATATAAAGAAAATTACTCCCCCAAATTAAATTCCCACCATGAGGTGGAAAGAGGGCAAATTTAAGATCTGGTACATTCAAGTACTGTTTACAAGAAAATCAAAATCAAAAGGAAGGAATTTAAATGTAAGCAGAACTCAGGGCACAAACTTGGGAAGTAACACTTCTGCATGGGCATGGGACAACTAGAGAAAGGGACATGCCCCCTCAGTACTGGGAAAAGGAAATAGAGTAAAAAATCTCTCTCTCTCTCTCTCTCTCTCTCTCTCTCTCTCTCTCTCTCTCACACACACACACACACACACACACGTGTGCCCGCGTGCATGCTCTCTGGGTGTGTGTATTGTTTGAGAGAGAGAGAGAGAGAGAGAGGAGAGAGAGAGAGAGAACATTACAATACAGAATACACATAAATCATCAGAAAGTAGCAAAATTGACTAGAGAAACTACATTTAGGACCAACTGAAAACAGTAGTCTTGAGTAAAGGAATCTAGTCAGCCTCCTCCCAACTTTCATTATTGTGTTCATATAGCTGCTATTGCTGATATAGGAAATTAGACATTAAAAATAAACAAAAAGTAGGTAGCACCCATACAGGTAGATTAAGAAGAATTAAAACATATCAGCTATTAAAAATGTTCCCCAAATGTCAACAATTAGACTATTTGAAGAAAACTGTAGCATGATGTTTTCATCTGAATTAAATACTTGAAAGAAAAAAAGAATCTGCAGATGTAAGAAAATATTTCCAATAAGAAATTAAAAACTCATCAAATATGAACAAATATTAGGAAGATGCAAAATGATTGAACTCAGGAAAGAAATAGTAAAAAAAAAAAAAAAAAGAAAGAAAAGTCTTAGAAGTGAAAACAACAACAAATTACCTAGTGAGAAAATACTGAATTGAAACTTAATATGAACCATTTGACAGTTAGAAGAATGAAAACAAGGCAGAGAATGAAAATAAAGAATGAAGTAAAAAGCATAGAGAGAAGGAATTTGGTATAAGCCAAGAAGATCCAATATACAAGTAATTGGAGTCTCTGAAGAAGAAAAAGAGAACAGTGCAACACAATAATTTTTGGACCATAATCCAATACAGAAATAATATTTTTTTCCAGAAATAAAGGGAATATCTATTTCCATATATTGAAAAGACCCATTGTGTACACTATGTAGTAGAAATGGATCTGATCTGTATTAGTTACCTCTAAGACATTTCTTAAAAAACTATCAGACTTTAAATGAAAAGTTCCCATGAAACCTTCAAAATGAAATAACAACAAAACCTACATCATTTACAAAAGAAAGATAATCAAATTGGTATAAGAGCTCCATAAGATAACATACAAAGACAAACCAAAGTGTGAAACTATAGTGTGAAAGCTTGAGAAAGAAAGAAAAGGAAGGAAAGAAAGAGTGAGCTGGTTATTTCATGTCTAGCCAAGCTGTTCTTCAAGTATCAACAGGATACAAACACATTCTTAGGCGAGAATTGAGGCATACTGTACATGTACTCTTTATTAAAAACTATAACAGAACAAATTCATTCAACCAACAAATAACTGGGAAAGATTTTTAAAAAGGAGAGGTAAGACCCAGAGCATATTGGTTAGAACTCAGAAACAAATAGTTGGAAGCCAAACAAGAGAAAATAGAATGAAGAACAATCTAACAATATTTAGGTAACTACAAGAGCACAGATAAAATGTTTCCTAAGTAGTAGAAGATATAATGAAAGATGAAAATGGAAAAGAGTATATCATCTTCACCTCAGAGTCTGCTTGCTGGAGAATATAGCCTGTGGTGGTTGACAAGAAGTGGACTTGCAGATACTGAAGTGGAACTTTGTAGCTGGATCCCTATTAGCCAGCTAGCTAACATTGAGGACCCCACTACTGGTGGTTGCTGGAGCATGATACAGCAGTGCAAAAGTTTCACTGGAGATGAGTTGGGGTGCTATAATGACTGACAGAAATGCACTATCTGCTGCAACGTATCAAAGCATTTGAGTAAAGTAGAAGAGACTGTAAGGACAGTAGAATTGGGTGGATATTGCTACACTATTGCTAAACTTGACTGACAGTATGGGAAAAGATAAGAAAATCATCAAATTATCATTAATCATAAAAAATCTAAAAACAAATACTACAGAGTCTTCTTAGTAGCATAATAAGAACTTTCTCATCACCTACATCAGGAAAGGAGCAAAAGCTGAGGATCAGGCTTAGGATTTAGTCATAAGACTAGCTGAGTTCCAAAGATTAAACTGTCAACCATGACACATGGGATGGAAAAATGAGTTGACATGCCAGAAAATCTTGAATGCCCTAATTCCTTTGAATACTCTGAGTACCCAGACACAGCTCACGACTCCTGTTGGAGGGTAAGAATATCCCCTCCACCTTCGTTTTAGAGAAAGAATCACACAAAGGTTGCACATGACTTCTCCCATACAAAACAGCAGAACTCCTCCATCATACCAATAGGAGAAGGCAGCCTTGCACCTGCACAGGATGCACCCACCTCATGCTTTTGCCTCACCTCACTTCTTGGCTACTAAGCCAATAACTAGAGTTGAGTCATAACCCAACCCACAGGAGTGTGTTAATCCTGGAAAAGGAGGAGAATGACCCAACCCAGTTGTACGACTGATCCAGTATGTACCAAAAGGAGTATTAAGAGCCCCAAGACTAGATTCTGCAGGTGCTTTGCCAAAGGCAGGGGGAAAGAACTTGGATTAGAGGGATTTTGTCTGTTTAGGAGCACTCACTCAGGATGTAGGGATATAGGGTTAAAATTACCTGGGGAAGATGACTCAAACACACTGCTAGGATTGCAACTAGAAACATGGAAAAAGCAATGACTCACATGATGTGAAGGAGAAATTCTAGAATTTTCATGGCAGGTCGTCAGAGAAACAAGAGTTGAAGCAGATGCGTTAGAGTGGATGTACTACATGAAGTTTTAGAATGCACCAGACAGGAATTCTCTGTGAGTGGAGGTGGGAGGTTCACTATTTATAAAAGAACTAAAGAATGTGATATTGAGAGGGGCCCAATGCCATTGAGAAGCTCTAGGTCTGACAGTAGATGCCATTATGGAATTAGGGTTCCCAGGAATGATAAGATCCCGAAACAACACTTAGACAGCAATTTACAGGCTTCACTAGAAGCCAAGAGGATTAGACTATTTTAACAGGTGGTAAGATTAGAGTGGAAGCCAAGGAGGAGTGACATGGAAGAGTTACGGGAAGTTATTCCTAAAGGGGAGAAAGATGAGTAGCCAAGAAGGTAACTGCTCAATGTGTACAATCAAAAGAACTCAAGGGTATATAATCATAAGGCAGAGCAGAGGATAACTCCTAGCCCACTCCCAAATATCAAGAAAGGCCTGATTCCAAGTCAGTCTCCTGACCCTGATTGGATTATAAACCTAAAACACATTGACCAAAGGGGAGGACAGGTCACCAATAGAAAGGACCTACACCACCATAGCACATAAAAATAGCAATCAGTAAAATTAACCAGTAAACAAAATGCAGAATCACTGAAGTTTTCTTAAAATAGACAGACCAACTCTATCAGTCAAGCTGACCAATAAGAGATATATGTTAGGAGATTATTTCAAGGTGTGATATCTGAGTAGGAAATTCCAAAACTAACAGGTTGGGCCATTAAGAAGGACAGGCTGGAACTGTCAGGCCCAAGTTGCAGAATTCTATAGGTGGAATTGTTTCTTCCTCAGGGAAGCCTCAGCTCTTAAGATTTTCCAACTGACTAATTCAACCCCACTCAGATTGCTTAGAAGATCTCTTTTAATCAAAGTCAGCTATATTTGTTTCCTTAGCTGGTAAGATTGGAGTGGAAGCCTTCTGAAGGCTGGAAAATCCAAGACCAAGTTCTAGCAGAGTTTAGTTTCTGGCAAGGAAGGACTCTCCTCCTGGCTTGCAGATAGCCGTCTTCTCTCTGTGCCCTCACATGGCAGAGAGAAAGAGAGACAGAGACAGAGATGAAAAGACAGAGAGATCAGGGCAGGCACAGATAGAGGTGGTCAGAGATAGGGGATCAAGCACTCTTTGAGGACACTAATCCTATTGGATCAGGGAAACACCCTTATGACTTCATCTAACCTTAATTACTTCCTCACGGGTCTCCTATGCAGATACTTTATGGGTTAGAGTTTTCACATATTTACTTAGGAGAGAGAAAATGCAGTCATAATATCATTAACTAATTGTGTGTTTTAAGCACATTAAAAGTTATCTTAAGAGGAACACCTAGATTGGAATCTAATTGAATAATTGGGACTATATCCAAACTAAGGTGAAACGTAAAACTAACTGTCACACCAATAGATAACCTAATTAGATTTCTAGATGAAATAGGGATCATGGTGGAACTGTCATGTAATTGTAATGTAATGAAGAGGTCTTGACATATCATCCAATTTGTCATCACAATCCCCCTAATTGTGTCCTCTACAGCAATGCTTCTCAAACTTGAACATGCGTAAGAATTTTCTGGGAGTCTTATGAAAATGTAGATTCTGATTTAGCATGACAGGTAGTTTGGGCCCAAGCTGACACAATTCTAACAAATTCACAGGTGAAGCTGAGGTTGACGTTGAGGAGCAAGCCTTAGAATAATTGCTGGGACCTCCAAATGTCCAGACTGGTCCTACTCTCCTCTTTCACAAGTACTTCCTTTCCATTATGTTCCTAAGAATCCTTGGAGTTTGTTTGTGTCCTGGGCACAATTCCTGGGTGTTCTTGTTGCTAGACTAGAGTTCAGAATGTCTTCCCCTCAACACTGCATGTAGACATCAGTAACTCATCCCAAATGTCGACTGGCCTCCAGCATCCTGGCTTCCACATTCACTCAAGCAGCTGCTTCCTAAGCCCTAGGAACCTCTCACCTGTATAGGTAGATCAAGACCTCATGGTTCCAGAACCATATTTGCATTTTATCTCCCTTCTCTTATTTCTTCCTACTATAATGATAATATTTCAGACACCTCATTGCCCTTCCTTGTTATGGGATCTGGTTTGGGCTACAAGGCCCACAAAAATATATCGTAGTAACTTTTAATATCAGGGAAGAGGGATCAAGGACTCATTTTGTATGCTTTGAGGTCATCATATCTCCTTAGACAAATCTGAGCCTCCTCACCCCTGTATTGTTTATCCATTGCTGTGTAAGAGAGAACACAAACTCTCAGAGGCATATATGTATTGGCTGGATTGTGTCCACCCAGATTCATATCCATGAAGCTGTAACTTCCAGTACCTCAAGATGTGACAGTTTGAGGAGAATAATGTTTAAAAAGCAATTGTGGCAAACTGAGGCAATTCAAATAGGGCCTGACAAAACACGAGTGGTTGGCTTATTAGAGGACACAGATGTGTGTGCACAAAGGGAATGTCATGTGAGGACACAGGGAGAAGACAGCCATGGGCAAACCATGGTGGGAGGCCTCAGAAGGAGCCAAACCTGTTGTTGCCTTGATCTTGGACTCCCTAGCATCCAGACTGTGGGAAAATAAACTTGTGCTTTATCAACAACCCAGTCTGTGGTATTTTGTCATGGCAGCCTTAACTTCCCATAAGTCTTTATTTCTTATCTTTCTTCAAGTGGCCTGGGAAGTTCCCCAGAGGACAGTTGGATTTGCTTCAGCATCTGTGTATAGGCCAGGGATGGACTGATCTAGGCTGGGTTATCTAGGCTCACCCAGGTGGCTCTGCTTCAAACTGTAAGGCTGCTGGTCATCCAGGTAGTTCTTCTCTGTGTGCTTCTCCTCCTCTTTGGGCCAGGGGCTTAGCCAAGATATATTCTTCCCACAGAGACGCCCAAGGCCCAAGAACACAAGTAGGAACCTGCTATGATGCTCAAGGCCCAGCATTGGAAGAGTCACAGGGTCACTTCCACCCACATGCCATCAAAGCAAGTCTAATGGTCAAAGTCCATCATCTTCCTGATTTGACTTTGATCTCATGAAGAATGGGGGACATCTGTCTCTGTTTTTTAATCCAAAGAGGCTATCATGATTCCTAGAACATCATCACACTTAAAGGGGATTCTAACCTGGTGAGGAGACTATACGCTACTGCATCAGACTGGATGCAAATTCTACCACTTCCTGGCTGGATGGACTTGGGAAACTTTCTTAACTTCTCTGGGTCTCTTTTTATGAACTGTAGAATGGGGATAAAATATTATCTTCCCTAAGGATTGTCTAAGACTTAAAGGAGGAGTAAGTCTTCTTAAAGCCTTTTAAACAGTACTTGGTTTATTGCAGTCTCACAAATGTTAAAAAATGGACATTGTGATGATTTGCTAACTCACCTTGCTTTCCTTTCCTGCCCTTTGCTCCTCTCTAGACAGCTTCTTTTGGTCAAGTATTCTGCCTAAAATCATTTTATATAAACATAGACTTGGAGTCACTCAAAACTGAATGTGAATCTTAATTTTGTTACTAATTAGAAGTTGCTTAGCTTCTCTTAACCTTGGCCTTTGTGTTCATGTATTCATTCATTTATTAATAACATTTATTTATTATTTATTCAACATTTATTATCTCCTCAGCTAGAGTATGAGCTCTAGAAAGGCAGGGATGATGTCCCCCATGCCCCTAGCTTCTTCCTCAGACCCAACATAATGCTGAGGCTCGATATTTGATCAAATTTTGCTGAATTCATGTACAAATGAATAAATACCTAGTATTTTTAAGGCCCATACAGATAGAATAAGGAACAAGGCATGCTCTTATTCCTTGCTAGAATTTGTAATAACAATAATTTTTATCAGGTTATTATTCTCATTGGTTTATTTTTAATCAGGTTTTTTATTCAAAACTCAAAAGAGATAATGTATAAAAGCTGAGCAGAATGCCTGGTGCTTAGCAGATGTGCCATCATTAGGATCCCAACAATGTTTTAATAAAAAAGTTGTGTGTGTGTGTATGTTAATATGACATATTACTAGAGTGACGTATCATAAAGATGTTAGAGACCAGGCGTGGTGGTGCACACTATAATACCAGCAGCTCAGGAGGCTGAGGCAGGAGGATCTGGAATTCAAAGCCAGCCTCAGCAACTTGGCAAGGCCCTAAGCAACTTAGGGAGACCCTGTCTCAAAATAAAATATAAAAAGGCCTGGGGATGTGGCTTAGTGGTTAAGCACCTTGGGTTCAACCCCTGGTACCCCAAAATAGAAAAAAAATGACATTAGAGGGAGAAGTGTATCATTTGACTTGCAGGGCTAATTTTAAGAAAAGTGATAAAATAAGTGACATTTGAATAACAGACAAAATTTCTTGGAGTTGATCAACGTTGAATTATGATTGACAGAAAAAAATGAATATGGTAGAGACAAATAAAAGAATAAGGAAAAGAAAGAATAAATGAATGAATAAAAACTCCCCATGGACAAACAGAATGGCAGAGACTGAGGTGGTGTTGAACTGTGTGTCATGCTCTCTCTGCTGAGCTAGATCATTGTCAGGGTTTGCACAGACGGCACAGCCCACACCTCAGCCAGGGGAAACTTTCCCCGGAGGCTTGCAAGCCTCAGAGAACCAATATTCTCAGAGGAGGAGGAGGATTCATGAGATGACTCCTAGGGAGAATGTCAGAAATAAGATTCTCAGGAAAAGACAGAGAAAGGAAAGGGAGACCCACAGAGGGAAGAGAGAACTGAAAGAAATTCATTATATTTATTTGCTGTTGGTCATGAGGCTGGTGCAATTTCCAGGTAATATGTCCTCTGAAGACAGGTAAAGTGATGTAAAAATGTGAAGTTTGCAAAACTGATTGGATGAGCATACCAAAAGAGACTTTGTGTAGAGTTGGGGCGAGAGAAGCTGTTTGGCTCAATACTCCTTGAGGTTTGGGGGCCTTCCAGAATCCTTCTCTTGACAAAATTTCCAAAGTTGTACAATGTGAAGAAGCCTTGCCATTGCTATTTGAGTCACTCAGTGTGATTTTTAACAGAATGGAATTTAATCCTGGGTGGTTAAGGTAGTTTCTCTAGTCTGATAGGAACCATGAAAACTAATAAAATTTCACCTGGCCAAGGGAATCCTGGAATTATAGAACTGGGAATGTCTGCAAAGCTACGTAATGTGGCCCTCATTCTACACTGAGTAATGTGGGGATGAGGACTCATGCATATCTGAACTTCAGGGTCTCTTCCCACAGCCCAGGAGAAAGGATTTAGGATGAGGTCAATGTTCACTAGCCAGGTGACCAGCTGACTGGATTAAATACTAAGAGCATTGTAATGATGGAGATTAGGTCCTACTCTTTCTTTTATTAGACACAGGGTCTCCGGTTTTACTCCTAGGTTCTTGATCCATTTTGAGTTGAGTTTTGTGCATGGAGAGAGACAAGGATTTAATTTCATTTTGTTGCATATGGATTTCCAGTTTCCCCAGCACCATGTGTTGATGAGGCTATCTTTTCTCCAATGTATGTTTTTGGCTCCTTTGTCTAATATAAGATAATTAAAATTTTGTGGGTTAATCTCTGTGTCCTCTATTCTGTACCATTGGTTTACCAGTCTATTTTGGTGCCAATATCATGCTGTTTTCGTTACTATTGCTCTGTAGTATAGTTTAAAGTGTTGTGTGATGCCACCTCCTTCACTCTTTTTGCTAAGGATTGCTTTAGCTATTCTGGGTCTCTTATTTTTCCAGAGATTTTTTTTTCTATTTCTATGAGGAATGCCATTGGGATTTTGATTGGAATTGCTTTAAATCTGTATAGTGCTTTTGGTATTATGGTCATTTTGATAATATTAATTCTGATTATCCAAGAGCAAGGTAGATCTTTCCATATTCTAAGGTCTTCTTTGATTTCTTTCTTTAGGGTTCCATAGTTTTCATTATATAGATCTTTCACCTCATTCGTTAAGTTTATTCCCAAGTATTTTTTTTCTTCTTTGAGGCTATTGTAACTGGGGTAGTTTTCCTAGTTTCCCTTTCTGAGGATTTGTCATTGATATATAGAAATGCTTTTGATTTATGGGTGTTGATTTTATATCCTGCTACTTTGTTGAATTTATTTACTAGTTCTAGAAGTTTTCTGGTGGAGTTTTTTGGGTCTTCTAGGTATAGAATCATATCATCAGCAAATAGTGCCAATTTGAGTTCTTCTTTTCCTACGTATATCCCTTTAACTTCTTTTGTCTAATTGTTCTGGCCAGTGTTTCAAGAACTATGTTAAATAGAAGTGTTGAAAGAGGGCATCCCTGTCTTGTTACAGTTTTTAGAGGGAATGACTTCGATTTTTCTGCTTTTAGAATGATGTTGGCCTGGGGCTTAGCATAGATAGCCTTTATGATGTTGAGATATGTTCCTATTATCCCTAATTTTTCTAGTGCCCCAACTTCCTTGATAAGACTCCTTTAGCACAAGAATTAAAATCAAGAATCAATAAATGGGATGGACTCAAACTAAAATGTTTCTTCTCAGCAAAAGAAACAATCTGTGAAATGAATAGAGAGCCTATATCTTGGGAGTAAATCTTTACCCCTCACACATCAAATAGAGCACTAGTCTCTAGGGTATATAAAGAACTCAAAAAGCTAAGCACACACACACAAACAACAACAACAACAACAACAAATAACCCAATTAATAAATGGGCCAAGGACCTGAACAGACACTTCTCAGAAGATAATATGCAATCAATCAACAAATATATGAAAAAAATGTTCATCATCACTAGCAATTAGAGAAATGCAAATTAAAATTACTCCAAGATATAATCTCACTCCAGACAGAATGGCAGCTATTATGAATACAAACAACAATAGGTGTTGATGAGGATGTTGGGGAAAAGGTATATTCATACACTGTTGGTGGGACTTCAAATTGGTGCAGCCACTTTGGAAAGCAGTATGGAAAATTGGGAATGGAACCATAATTTGACCCAGCTAGCCCTCTCCTCAGTCTATATGCTAAGGACTTAAAAAGAGCATAGTACAGGGACACAGCCACATTAATGTTTATAGCAGCACAATTCACAATAGCTAAACTGTGGAACCAACCTAGATGCCCTTCAATAGATGAATGGATAAAAAATTGTGGCATTTATACACAATGGAATATTACTCAGCAATAAAAGAGAATAAAATCATGGCACTTGCAGGTAAATGGATGGAATTAGAGAAGATAATGCTAAGTGAAGTTCGCTAATCCTAAAAAAACACAAATGTCGAATGTTTTCTCTGATATGAAAAGGCTGATTCATAGTGGGGTAGGGAGGGGGAGCATGGGAGGAATAGATAAACTCTAGATAGGACAGAGGTGTGGGAGGGAAGGGAGGAGACATGGGATTAGAAATGATGGTGAAATGTGATGGATATTATTATCCAAAGTACATGTATGAATATATGATTTGGTGTGAATATTCTTTGTATACAAACAGAGATATGAAAAAATTGTGTTTTATATGTTTAATAAGAATTGTAATACATTCTGCTTTCATATATAATTGAAAAAAATTAATTAAAAAAAGAGCATTTTGATGAGCTTGCTACTGGCTGACTTAAGAAACAGACAGTTTGGAAAATGCTTATCTTACATACCAGAGCTACCTGCACTTTTCCTGCAACTCTTTTTCAAATTTCAAGCAAAATCATGTGCAAAAATTTCATCCAAGATCCTGCCTTTATTTCCAGGGCTGGTATTTTTCAAAAGTATGGTATCAATGTTAGACTTTGTTTGTAGGTTGAACAGGAAGATCTCTTCTGCCCCAGAGAACAAGCAGAGTTGGGCCAGACATTGAGTGTGAAGGCCTTTCTATGTGCCCTGACACCTGTAACTCAGTAATATCTAACAATTTAGAGCTCTGGAAATCTCACTTTGTAACCAGATGCTGTTGGATCCAGCTGAGGTCAAGGGTAATATGGAGAGGAATTATTGAATAACTATCATAGATTAGCCCCTGTAACACGGACATGATTAAAAATATCACCACTGATAGAGCAAAATGAACACAGGTATCACAACAAGGGAGGTGACTAAGGCCACCTGTGAGAGGAGTGAAGCAAAACCATTTTAAACAGTCTTGAGGGATGAAAGCAAGGTTTCCTTGTGAAGTAGGGAGAGGCATTCCAAGCAGATTCTTTATTGTCATCAACAGCTAAGCCTCTATCATGGGCTTTCACGGGGCCACCTGCTGTGCTAAGGGCTATGTGTGCCTTTGTTAGGTTAATCTTAACAATCCCATGAGACAGATACCAAATTTATACAATTTTTAATAGATAAACAATAGAAATTCAAGAGGTTAAGTGCTATATCGAAGCTCCTTCAGCTACTGATTGGCAGTTTGAATTGCAGCATTGATCTTTGACTGCAAGTGAAATTTTCCCCTAAAACTATCATATTCCCTTTTCTGATTTGAAGTTTACTCAGCAATAAAATGATAATTCAGTTTCCAAAGTTTATTACTAATGGGGCCAGTGTCGAGATTGTCTCTGAATGTAACCCTTGATAGTTCAATCACTGCATGGATATTACAAATTTAAAATGTGCTTATATTTATTGATCAGTCTCTTCTGGAAAAACTGTATTTCTGGTCAATAAAACCAAGTGCCATCAGCTAGACTGGTATCTTGGGGCATGTTTTAGCCAGCTTTGGGTAGCTATGACTAAAAAGACCAACAAGAACAATGTAGAAGGAGGAAACACTTATTTTGGTTCGTGGTTTCAGAGGTTCAGTCTGTGGTCAGCTGACCTTATAGATTTAACCTCAAGGTGAGATAGAACATAATGGCACAAGACAGCTTGGGACATGGTGGCTAAGAAGCAGAGAGAGAGAGAGAGCTCTGCTCACCAGGAGCAAAATATAAACCCAAGAGTGACCTACTTCCTCCAGCCACACCCTATCTGCCTTCAGTTACCAGTTAGCTAATCTATTTCAGTGGGTTAATCCACTGATTAGGTTACAACTCTAAAAATCCAACTATTTCACCCAAGGACATTCCTGCATTATCTCACATATGGGCTTTTGGGGGGTGGGATGGGGGGGCACTTCATATGCATACCCTAACAGGGAGCTCCTAAGAAGACTCCAAAGAATGTGCTTCATTACTACTTTTGAAATGGGAGTCATGAAGCACATAGTTTGGAGCCAGTTTCTAAATCAAATCAAGGCAAAAATTGAAGAGAAAGCCAATATAGAAAGCTAAAAGACCAATAAATTTAAACAAGAAGTGTCAAAGGATTTGTGAGGGTTTTTAAAAGTAAGGTATGAGCTGGGATTGTTGCTCAGTAGTGGAGCACTTGCCTAGTATTCCCCAGGCCAGAAGTTCAACTCTGAGCAATACGCATGCACACACAAAAAGCAAGGTATGGAAGAATACCCCGGACCTCTTAGCATTCAACTTAGTTTTGCATTTCATCAATGGTGAAGACAAAGATGTCACCTGATAATGGACAATAGAACCTCAATTCTTGTTCAGAGTAGAGAATAAAGAATTGGAACCCTATTTCTGAAAAGCTGCTATTCTTTATTAAACTTCTAAATTTTTGTCTGTATCTTTGATAATAATATTTATCTAATTGCTCAACATTTTGTCATATTAGATACAAGAGCTTGTAGAAGAAAACCAAGTCTGGTCTGAGCTCACATAGTGCATTGATGATACTGGCCCTGCTTACTGAGGAAACAGTCATGAAGTAATAGCATGCTTGCAGGTGATCAGGATTGTGGTGGAGAGAGTGACTGGGAGAGCCAGGGTGTGTGCTTCTTTGGGTGAAGCAGTTAGAGTCAACCCCTCTGGGGAGATGGAACTTGCGCTGATCCTTGAAGGATGATTAGGAGGCAGTCATGCAAAAGGAAAGGGAAAGACGTGTCCCAGAAGAGGTGAGAGCAAGAACAAAGGCTCTCAAGTGGTAGCAAGCTTAGTGTACCAAGGATAAACCCTTGGTCTTGATGGGGGAAAGCCAAAAAAAAGCATGACATTCCTCAGGGAATTTCACCCATCAAATGGGTGCTTATCAAGCTTAGAATTTCTAGAAGGCACTGAGACTTTAAGTCAGTAACTTTCTAGGTACTATACTCTTATGGAAGCTAACAGTGAAGCATTCATAGAGGGCTGTATCTCTGCCTTCTTATTGGAGTGTTCAAAGCCCATTCCTGTGTACTCTGATTTTCCTAGGGGAAAAAAAGTCTCAGTGATTCATAGATAGTTTTGGAATTAGAGAAGCTAGTTTTCAATTCCAACTCTCTACTAAGAAGTAGTGGATGCATAATCTAGACAATTTACTTAAACTTGGTCAGTCTTCTTCCTTCACTTCTTTTTTATTTGATTTTATTAGTTATACATGACAGTTCTTCTACTTCTTTTTATAATTATTATTTATTTGATACCTGTGATCTTTGTCACAGAAGTGAATGGGTTTCACTCTAATTCCAACTACGGCTACAGCAAACATCTTCATGGCTTGGACTCATTAGCAGAATCCTACCTTAACAGCACCCCACCCACTTTTCCTTTGCTGTCCTAGGTCTTATCTAACACAGGCACGGGAAAAGAAGCATGCTCTGCACTGATGTGCAGCATGGAAGTGAATGAAAATTAATGTCCCTGGTAAATCACTCAAACAATGAGCGGAGAAACCTAGGAATCTCATGCTCCCAGATTCTTCTGAATACATCAGGATGGCAGAGGAACACATCCCCCACCAATAGAGAAGAGCCACTTCCCATTGCCTGAACGCAATATAGAAGTACAAAAGACCTCACCTGAGGAGGGTCTCTTCTAGGGTGATGCTTTCTGTCTTCAAGATCCACTCACCCCTTTTCCCAAGACAAGTAATTTGGGTCTTGTCTCAGCATAGTCTGAACAGGAATTCAGAATTTATTGTCCTGGTAAAAAGACTTGGAACCTGTCCCAATGCACTGCTGAGATTGTTACTTGAAGGTTGTAGACAATAATGGTGCACAGTAAATGAGGTGGAGCTGCCAGGATTGCCTAGACAGAAAAATTAAGGAGCTAAAAGGGTAAGGGAAGTAAGAATGTTAGAATAGATTTATTACGTGAGACCAGAAAACTCCACTAACTGTCCACTAGAAATAACCATAGATAATCCTTCACCAAGGTCATCACAAAGGCTCTACTAATGATGGAGAACACATGTGAACAACTCAGTGGAAGCTTCTATCTGTGCTTGTGGCAGTACAATCTATTGGTAGTGGGATGTTTGGTTATCAGTGGGTTAAGAAATGATCCCAGAATAACAAAAGCCTAGTGATAGCACTCAACCTTCAGAAGCAAAGCAGATGTGATTATCAAAATGGGAAAGTCCAGGGATCAATCAAGTTACCTCCACTTGAAAGAATCTATGGTAATGACTCATAGATTAGAATATTTCAGGCAACAAGATAGATGGACAGCCCATGAGAAATGTTATTCAACAAGAATTGATATAATCCTCAACCCACAACACAGTCAACAGAATCCTAGATTACATTAACATTCCCCAGGACAAGATGTTAGTCAGCAACATTGATGATATCGTGTTTATAAGATCTGGTGAACAGGAAATAAATAGTCCAGATTTCTGGCAGGATAAATGTAAGAGGGTTAGAGATAAACTATGTGAGGAATTAGCTCCCTACCATATTAGTGATGTTTTTAGGGGGCCAATGCTCTAAGGTATGTTAGGATATCTCCTCTAAGGATGAACAGTTTTTGCACCTTATACATTTTAGTACTAAGAATGAGCCATAGCCCTTAGAGTTCTGTGGACTTTGGAGGCAGCATACTACTATATTTGGGAGTAGTTCTCCAATGGATCTGTCTTGAAAAATCGAACAAGAGAAGGCTTTGCAACAGATTGAGGTCATGGTCCTCGCTGCTCCGCAACTTGACCTACATGACCTGGAAGAGCCAATGGTGCTCTGTGACAGATAGAGGTGTCACCTGGAGTCTCTGGCAAACCAATATAAGTAAGTGACACAACACAGATGCCTTCCACTGCAGAAAATGACTTACCAAATAAGAGGCACTACCTATAGCGCTGCTGGTCCCGGTAAAAACTGAGCACCTAAACACAGGTTATTAGGTAAGAGAGGCTGTCAAGCATGAGCTGGACACTATCAGATTCTCCTATTCACAATATCAAGTGAGCACAGTAGCAATTGAACAGAGACCAAACAATAGAAATATATATTCAGAATCAGATCCAACCAAATCTAGAAATAAGAACAAATTACATAAAAACGCTCCTCAACATATCAGTGACACTCTTCTGGTAACTCATACCTATAGCTTCCTAGGAATAAATGATGGCAGCATTAAAAAATGAGACCTGTTTCACAATGTGTTTTTCTTTTCTCCCACAAAGCGGGTTTATACTAAAAACAAACTGCTACTTAAATACAGTCCCATTAGGGTATGGCAATAAAGACCACTAATCAGCATTCTCTGGAGGATCAGAAACAACACAATACATATGTGTATAATTACAAAACAGTATTTATTAGTTTGTCTTACACAGTCAGAAGCTGGATAGTCCCACAATGGCCATCTGCATACTAGAAAGTTAGAGGGAGCAGTAACTGCTCAGTCCAAGAAGTCGGAGTCTCAAAATAAGAGAGACCAATGATGCATCATCAATAAGAGACTGAGGGCCTGGAATCTCCCTGCAGGATCACTGGCAAGAGTCACATTGGAAGACTGAAGAAGCTGGAGTCTGATGTCCACTGGTGATGGCAGTAGTTCCCACTCACGAATTGAGCTTGCATCTATTTTGGCTTTCTCCTTCTTGTGCTTTTATTCCATCTGCACCCCAGTTGGTTGGACAGTGCTCCTCTCATTCAGGCTGGGTCCCCCATCAGTTTGCTGTTCCTCACACCCATAATCTCTAGGAACACCCTCACAGACACACCCAGAAGTCTCTTAATCTTAGACAATCCCTAGGTGTCTCTCAATCCAATCAAGTTGACAATCCACATTCGCCATCAGTGTGACAGTGAGGGTAAATTGTCCAAACAGGCAGAGGAATGAGCAGTAGATTTGATCATTGCTTTTATAGCAATGAAGTGCCCTGAGATCATGATACACACAGATTGAACATTGCTGAAAGGCTTGTCAGTTGGTCAGGGGTTTGGAAGGAGCAAAATTAGATCAGAGACAAAGGGGGACCCAGGTAAGAAGCATGTAGAAGTACAAAAGAAAGTGGTCAAAAAACAGTTTGATATTTTAATTTCATGTTAACAGGTCCACTAAAGACCTTCCATTGCAGAGGAAGAGTTTAAGACAAGATGGGGCATCCACCAGTTGTCAGCCAGTCTCCACCCTTGGCCACCTTGTGATTGGGCAAAAGCCTCAAGAGCAGAGCAGTGGCAATGGCTGTCATTAATAGGATCTAAAATGTTGCCCAAAGGTTTCTGTGTTGAAGGTTTCTTCCCCAATATAACAATTTTCAGAGGTACATATTTGAGGAAGTGATTGGATCATGAGGGCTCTGGCCTCACCAATGGATTAATCCCTCAAGGGATTCATATTTGATGGCATTATTGGGAGGTGGAAACTGTAGGTGATAGAGCCTACTTGAAGGAAGTAGGTCACTAAGGTTGTACCCTTCTAAAGTAGATCTTGTCCTGGCCCTTTCCATGTTCTCTCTCTCTGTTTCTGAGCTACCACAAGGTGAGCAGCTTACTCCGCAATATCCTTCCATCATGATATTCTGCCTCCTCTCAAACACAAAGCAATGAAGCCAGCCAACCATGGGCTGAGATTTCTGAAAACATGAACCAAAATAAATCTTTTCAACTTCTGATTTTTTTTTCAGGTATTTTGTCACAATGATGGTCGGCTGACTAACACCATCGCAGAGATGAAGGCTATGCATGGATCCAAAGTGTGGGTTCCTCTGATTGAGACTGACATAGCTTTTGACATCACTGTGTTTCCCCCTGTATGACATCCAAGGGCTAAAAAATGCCTCATATATGGGCGTGGGATTCAATATTGTCCACTAAAGGGATTCATTTTATAGCATCAAGTGTACAGCAGTGGATCACAGAGCATGGTATTTCATGTGGCACATCACTTAGAAGCAGCCAGCGAGCAAATAGGGAAGATCTATCAAAGGCTCATTGAAGTCACCAACTTCAGATAAAACCTTATTGTATTGTTCTCCAAGAGCAAGTAATGCTTTAAAACAGTGGATAATAGATGCCTGCTCTTCACAATTGAAAATGGAACCATTATTAACATTGCTTTTGTGTGTAGCTAAACACACACACACACACACACACACACTTCCTGCCAAGAGGAGGTGCCATGACTTTTCAGAAAGAACCCAGAGATTGGAGAATGTTGGGGTACTTAATGACTATTATGTGATCCAAAAGGCAATGCTTTACCTGTTGTATCTGTTCACTACTGAAACCCTAGTGCCTAGAAGAGTGTGTGGCATAGAAGACACTTAAAAATTATTGCTGATGCAATGTATATAGAACACTTTGCATAGTAGATGCTTAATGAAAAGGTTCTTATCATTATTGTTATGATAGTTCGTGCACACTGTGTGCCATTTGTGAAGACTTCTTTAGTCTGTCACCATTTTAACTGGGGCGGCCACTTTGGAATCCTCCTCATCCCTACTTCACTCAAGGTGAATTAGCCTGGTAAGGATGGGTGCTGCTGCCATTGCTGTTGCTGCTCTTTCCAGCTTCTCACAGCTGTGCTAATCAGTATGGAACTGGGCTCTGACAGGGCATTATGTGGCCTCATTCACCCCACCCTGCTTGTGGTCTCAGTACTTCAGCTCACCATTCAGCCTTTGCCTGGGGCCCCCTACTAACATTCAAACTTGAAAGAAATCCTCAATATGCATGAGCACCACAATTACACAGATTTAGACTTCTCCCCTGCTGGGAGCCATTAGCCAAGTAGGTATGACAATTTCCTTGCCAGCGTACCCCATGTTGCTGACATGTTGCAGCGACATTGAATGTAGGTGACCTTGCTCAAGGACCAAGGCAGATTAGGGTGTTCCCGGTTTTAAGATAATCCTGTTTAGGGCGTTCCCAGTTTAGGTTCCAGGTTTAAGGTTTAAGATTATTCCTGCTGGGAATAGGGCGTATCCTGCTGCCTGAGTTCCCCTTGAGTTCTCACGGGATTCAGACAGTATATTTTGGAGAGAGAAGCCCAGTGGAGGTGGATTTGGGCAGAGAACGTGGACTTCCCCAGAACGTGATTGTAGACGGCTGGTGTGAGTTCGGGAATAAAGAGTTGCTGTTTGAATCTACAAGCTGTGTGGTGGCTCGTGATTGTGTGCCCAGCCAGACTGCGGCATTTGTGCCCAGCCAGACTGCGGCACTCCCCTCTGAGATAACTACAGAAATGAACCACATTTTTCAAACAAATAAGGTGTACTAATATGGGGAAGGGTACGTTGGTGGGCTTAAGGGGAGCTCAGACTTATTCTGGCTTTATGCCCAAAATCAGCAATATGACAAGTCCTTTGCCTTAGCAGAGAGAAGCATCCCATCAGAATCCTTATGGGAAATTTGTACAAGCAATTCCTACCCTCATAAACAGGAATCCTGCTGGCAATTTGTTCTGTAAGGAAAACAGAAAAAGTGCTGATGTGGCTTCATCAGAAACTATATCCCAGGCCTCATCAAGAAAAGAAGTAATTGAAACAATTCCTGACTTGTAGCCCAAAGGGGTTTGCAGTTTTCTTATTTCATCTCACACAAAAGTTTTGAGCTCAGAAAAAAATAAGGAAAATAAATCTAATGAATAAAATATTGAGGAGATTGAGATTCTGGAGAGCCAAAGGCAAAAGAAAAATCAGATCCTCAACTTTCTGTGGCATTCAAAAGGCCAGGATTCAATGCCTAAACATCTTTGAGTGATGAGCCTTCTGACCTTCCTTCTAGTCTAGACCCATTACTTATTCTTGGGAATTGGTCAGTTTGCAGCTCAGTCTAGAAAATTCAGCATTGTGACAGGGTGAGCTGAGGTACAAGTTGGCCACTAACACATTATTTATAGGGATGGGAGAAACCACATACAGGTTTGTCACATCCCTATAAACTTCAGTGTTAGAGCTGAAGTATTGAGACCACAATAGCATGAGTGTCACCAGGATGTAGGGTGATGTGAATGGGGACATCTCAGACACAGAAACTCTAAAGGTCACCAAGATCCAAGATGAGCCAGGCAATTGTCAGTGCCTATCTGGCCAATTCACTCAAGGATAAAGATCTCAGTGGTGAATGGTATCTGGCAAAGGCTAATAGCAATTGACTCTAGATTAATCCATATGCACTTCTCACATTTAGATAGAAAGAGAAGGAAATAATTCAGAAGACAGAAGTCTTGCAAAAGCCAGGTGGGAGGCTGGCTAGAATTCAGAGCAATGTCCTAAGCCAAGTCAATGGACTAACCAGAAAAACTAAGAAGAAACTATGGAGAAGGAAACAAAATTAAAGAAGCTCTTTTTCTTGTCTAGGGCCCATATATAAGTGAAAGAGGGAAAATGATTTTAACAGATACTCCAGAGCTTATTCCTGGTACACAGGGTCCTGAGTAAAGTTGGTATTAAGGGAGCTCAGAAGGCATGTAACATCCCCATCAAATGTGGCTCAGACACTGGATTTTTAGTCTGAGACATGAGACTTAGTTCCAAGGACCTCTGTATGGAGGCAAATGGGACGGGGCTGCCAACATCCTTCTTGGCCTCATTGGAATCCTCTCAGCATCTGGAATAAGTCTTGGTTAAAAATAGGGCCCCATGGCTCCTATTTATTGAGGATATACTATATCTTAGACAATGGACTAAATACTTTATATCCATTTTCTTCCCTTTTTTCAGGAAATGTTTATGAGAAGTTGAAGAAGATAATGGCATTTCTAGAAGTCAAGATTTGGAAAGTTGCCTACTAAGCATCTATGCTAACCTTAAGGTACAATGACATCATAAAAACTCCCACCTCATTAAGAGAAAGGGAATTTTGTATATGCAACCAAAGAAGGAGTTACTGTATAGGGAATATGTTTTCCAGATCAAACAAAATGGAAACAATGAAATCAAGATGTAAAACAACACCCTTATGATGGCAGACCCTGTATAATTGTGTACTATTTTATGTGTCCTCTCCATCTGAACAAGCAACAAAACAGTCTCAGAGAGCAATAATTTTTTCCTGATCTTCTCTTTCTCTAGGACCTCCTTTTGCCCTCAGATATGCTGCTTGTGATTTTCAGATAAAGTTTACTAAAACTTTGAAGATGCTAAATTTTAATACTTTAAGTACCACAAAAGACTTGCATCAGAAATGAGTGGCACACAGAAAGTCCTTAGAGAATAGCTCTCCATGTTCCTACAGGGTGACTCATTGTCCATCAAGACAGCCTCATATGTATGATGTAGATTTTGCCAGAGATGGTTGAGCCACATGAAAATGCTGATATTACCCAGGAAACAGGGGCTCATCTTAATCCACTGGGCTTGATGCTCTGCTTTGGGCTTTCTTTTGATGCGGTTTGAATGCCAAAGCAGAAAAAAATGTTTCCTGAGAAAGAGCAGCGACCACACTACCATCTTGAATTTCAGCTGTGATAACAGTGAGGGAATGAGCTTTGTGCTGGTCCTTTAGACAACTATGTGTTCTACACCTCAAAGTGTGTGCCTGTGTTTTTGTACTGGACTCTGTTGAAAGCTTCCTCTCTGAGACCTTGAAACCCATTTTGGTGAGCTTCTCTGATCCTGTCATTGGACCCTGATAAAGTATGTGGCATATGACTGTAAACTAGAATTCCACGACTGAATTATGAGGTCTAAATATACTAAAGTAGGTCCCAGTGCTCTGCATCACTAATTCTCTAGGTTTACCCTCTGCCACTTACACTTAGTATCCTCTGACAATCAGTGCAATATGTTCAGAGAAGAACCCTCAAATTTTTGTCCTAGAAGATAAATACCTGGTTGTTTAAGTTTGTTCATGCTACCTGAGTCCTTGGTTGGGTGTGGAATGCTGATGCAAATATTGACTATAGCCTTTGTTAGATTTTATTAAGATGATTTTTATTAAGACTATTTTATTAAGACAATTGGGCAGGACCTTCTTCACCCTTCATGTTTCTGTTAGAAGAACATTCTTGGCATCCTCTATACCCTCACTAACTTTTCCTCATAGGAGGAAAATTAAATTACCTGATGACTAAACTTAGGAGAAAAAACTGGGCATGCATGATTGGTTGCCTTCTCTTTACCTTCTCTTCTTTGGATGATTTCAGGAAAATGCATCCTCCTGTATTCTTGGTCATGAGTGACCCAGTAGTTACTCTGTCTTTTGGTGCAGAAGGACTGAGGCTGACCAGAGCTACCTGACATTGAGTGAATAAGTCTATATGCTAATGGAGTTAAGTATTACGAAGCCCTTTTTTGCCTCATGCCTGACTTACATTTCCAATAATTCTTCAGTAATGAACCCAGTATTGAAATCTCGATCTTCCTGGTTCTTTGTTTCTCTTAGCATTCAAAACTCAGACATGAAATAGGTTAAAATACTCTATTATGTCACCTAAAACTTTACATATACCATCAATAATTTCCACATTTTAAAGATTTACCAAGTTCTTTCTTTTGGTGAACCCCTCAATAGCACCATCAAGACTATCATCATAGGCGATAATTACATTTCTAATTATGTAGTCCTGCTATTATCTCTCCCTTTATGTTTTCCTAGCCAGAAGGCATCTCTTGTTCTGGAAGCATTAATGTTAGACATCTTTGAGACACCACTCATGTATGATCAATGAGAAAGATCATGGGAGAATTTGGCCAAAGGTAAATTTTTAGAAAATAATCAGAGTGTACCATGTCTTTTCAAAACAAGATTAATTCTGATTTTTAAAGCCTGAAGTTTTATAAAAATGAGTGGTAAAACCCCTAAGTAGCAATTAGGTATTCCTGAAACTAGAAGCCTTGGGGCAAAGGTAATGAGGAGGCTGGAACATAGGAAAGCATTCTGGAGTGAAAATCCACCCTAATGCTGAATTTGACAGGGCTGGGGAAAGTACGCATTTGGCACCAACATGATAACTACAGCTTATTTGGACAAAAAGCAAACGCAGGAGGCTTTCATTGAACTCTCAGGTGGATAAGGCGGAGTGTTCAGGAATCCAGAGGCAGACCACCAAGTTTTCAGTGACTGATTTTGCTCCGTATCATTCTGAATGGCTCCTTTGTCTCTTTCTTGAGAGGAATCCAAAGTTACGTCACTAAAATGGCATAAGTTTTAAGGGTCTATTTCAAAAGAAGCCTCTGGCTCTGTATATGTAGCCTGAAGAAATGTCAATAAAAATCTACAAAATATACCCCATGAGGACAGAAATCAAAAAAACTTTATGGGAAAACTCTTAAGGAGGTTTTTCTTAAATTCAAGACGTTTTAAAAAAGAGTTTATCATTAAAGTACTAGTATTCGTGTTTGAGTCCAAACCAGTTTCCAAAAGCAGTTAATCCTGGTGGTACCTTCTTTAAAATATTTCATGATGTGAAAGAATATATGCAAAAAGTTCCCACTGGTTGCTGTATCAGTGGGCTAAGACTGATGTGAAAGGGTGGGGAGATTATTGAAATTTTCCTTTTAGGTAAAAATGTATAAAAACATAGTTTTCACAAGTTCATCTACTTAATGAGTTGTATTTTGAAAGCAATTTAAAGCTTCCTAAATGTTTTTCATCCTTTTTATGGTAGGGTGGATAGAAGGAATTAGTGTTAGTCCACGCACCGACATTTCTTACCTCTCACTAACACAAGCACATCTCTCTTATCTGAAATTCTTGAACAATTGTGTTTCAGAATTTGGAAATTTGGGTCTTTTAGACTAGAAATGCAGTACATAGACTCATCAGGGCCCAGAATAGCACCCTATAATGAAGCATGTCAGGTTTGTATAGAGAAACATGAAATGCATAGGACTTGGAGAAAAGATGAAAACAGCATTCATACTATAGGACTCAAAATAGCCTCACATGATGTTTTGCCATCAAATGTGTCACAAAACAACTTTGGGTTTTCAGTGATTTGGGGATTTCAGAATTACAAATAAGAAATTATTTTCCTGTAATAATATTGATAAGCTCTGACAATAATTATGCTAAGCATTTACATATATTATTTCATTCAATCCCCTCAGTAATCCTATTAGGAGACAACTATTATAGTTCTCATTTAAAAATAAATAATAAAAATAAAACCCGGAGATAAGCTGACTAGTAAGGGTAGAACCAGGGTTTGAATCCAGGTATTTTAGCTTCAGAGGCTGTGGTTTTAACTACTATTCTTTACTGTCTTCTTTTATAAAGGATCATGTATTCTTGGTCTCAACATAGAATGAACTTGGCCACAAAAATCAATGGTGTTCAGGAATGTCTTCTGGAATGTCTTCAGGAATGGCCAAATGCAATGGCTGTGACCTTGAAAAATCTCTACACCCTATCTCCTCCTGAGATCAAATAGCTTAATTCCAACTATGCCTTCCTCTCTCCCAGTGCCTAGGACAGAGTTTGACTTTTGGTATGTCCTATTTATTTGTTGGTGGTTTCTTTGAGGCCTTCAGACAGAGGCCATGGCAGGAGCTAGAATGGGTAAAGGCCATTTGTGCTCAATGGCTGTACGGCCTCCTTCTGTCCCACCCACCCATGTAGGTCAGTAGCCCCTCCTGTGGATGTTTGAGGCTTTGCCTCCCTAGGTTCTAGATCACAAAATGGGGCTTATTTACAGATATATTTAAGTAAAGTCTAAGTAATGAATGCTAATTACTGTGGTCTAAAAAATGGAAACCCATCAATGTATAAGTTTGTAAAATCCACATGATGCTTAGAAACAGACAGTGATGAGGTCATTTTTTATCTCCCAGAACAAGACATATATGTCTATTCAACCTCCTTCAAGAAAGAAGGTGATCCATATGGAAGTCTGGGAGCAGTCTCTTTAAGAAATCCACAGAACCATCTTGAATGTATAGCAATTTTGTTCTTTTTACCACAACTCTTTCTAACTCACAGTCCTGCTTCCAATTTATATATCCTCTAAATCTACTTTATGAGCTCCTTCTGTATGAGGTTCCCTTCCCTCCTCATCCATCCCCCCAAAAACAACACACCTTTGGTCAAGTTATCTTCTTCTGGAAAACCTTCAGATATTTCCTACTTACAAAATGAGCCTTCAGTAATTCTTGGCGTTACACTGCTGATGGGACTGCAGATTGGTACAGCCAAGCAGTATGGAGATTCCTTGGAAAATTGGGAATGGAACCACCATTTGATTATGAATTAACATCCTGACTCCCACTCAACAACAATGACTGCAATCAGACATTGCAACTTCTTTTGTCTTCTCTCCCATGAGGTCTCTACACTGTGTTCCAGACAACCATTTAATTCTCCCTATATAGGGTTTGGTTTATATGCCACCACCGGTCTGCCCACCTGCTTTCTGGCTGCAATGGCCCCAGCAAAAATCTGCGCTATCCCCAACATCACCGATCCAGGTCACTATGAGGGCTACTACTGCTTTCAGTATAGACAAAGGAACTCTGCCTATGATCCTGATGGACAGAAATAGATGCACATGCACTCTGACAAAAAGGAATGGATGGCCCTTAGTGTCCCAGCAGCTGTCTGGGAGGGCTAGGTGTCACCACTCAGATAAGGGAGTTAGTGTTGAAAGGAGTGAACTGGCCAACAGAGGAAAAGAGCAGGGGGTACATTTCATCCTGCTCTTCCCCTTCCAGGTCACATGGACTGTTCTCAGGCAAAGAAATCCATCCAACCTCAAGGAAGTACCTCCCACATTACAGTAACCAGCTGTCCTTGTTATGTAGCTGGGGCCAGCCTGGGAAGTGCCCCATTCATTTTCACATTTCCTCCAATTCGGCCTCACTCCTTTTTATCCCTTCTTCCTGCTTTCCTGAGATTATTGTACCCAATAAAGTATTCGCACAAAGCTTTCTTCTCAGTTTCTGCTTTCTAGGGAAAACTGGACTACCACACTTCTCGAATTTCTTAGCATTCCTTTTGCCTGTCTCACTCCAATTGCCTGTCTCTTTCCTATCATCACTTACAACAAAATTACAGCCATTCTTTAAGGTATATTATTAACAAAAATTTTCTGATCTTCTAATCAGACATAATTTATATTTACTAAAAAAATCCACATTATATTTTGTTCAGACTTCTACATACCTCATTCTGCCCTGTGTTTTATTTAATGTTTATTCCTCCTATTGGAGGTTGAACTCTAGGAAGGCAGGGATTGTGTACTATTAATTTTGGGTATCTTGCCGTGCTGAGCATTAAGTTGTGAATACAAGGCCCTGCCATACAGGATCCAGATTCCACTGGCTGGTGTAGTGTCAACCTCAAGTCTTAGTCACACACCCCAATTTATCCATCAGCCAGAACAAATCATGGTCAAACTCCTAAGGTTCACTTGTTATTTCCTATCGCTATCTTTGCCACTGAAGTCCCCAAAGTAACACCCTCAATTCTTTATGCCCACAAACTCCTTTATGTCTTTCAAAACTGAAATCAAGTGTTACCCATTGATTATTTTTTGAAGTTTCTATTAACATCCCTGGATCCTTCTCCTATAATTTATTGAACTCCAATATACCTCCATTATAAGAATTGTATTTAACCAGTATCAACAAACTATAATAATATAATATATATATATATATATATATATATATATATATATATATATATATAACTTTTTTTAACCTTTCCAAAGCTATACTCTCCTTGTCCAAACAACTCAGCTCTGCTATTGAAACACAAAAGGAGACATAGACAAATATATAAATAAATGCGCCAATAAACTACAAAAATAGTCAGTGAGTAGACTTGGTCCACAGGCATTGTCTGTCAACTCCCAGTATAATCTTTTACAGCCCTTAAATATCAATATGCTCTTTATTCCTAGAATCTACAATAATGTTTAAAAAATGAGCCTACAGTAATTCTTGACATTACACTCTTGGTGGGACTGCAAACTGGTGCAGCCAAGCAGTATGGAAATTCCTTGGAAAATTGGGAATGGAACCACCATTTGACTCAGCTACCCTACTCCATGGTCTAAACCCACAGGATTTACAAACAGCATACTACAGGGACACAGCCACATCAATGTTTATAGCAGCACAATTCACAATAGCTAAATTGTGGAACCAACCGAGATGCCCTTCAGTAGATGAACGGATTAAAAAAATGTGGCATTTCTATACAATGGAATATTACTCAGCAATAAAAGAGAATAAAATCATGGCACTTGCAGGTAAATGGATGGAGTTAGAGAAGATAATACTAAGTGAAGTTAGCCAATCCCGAAAAACCAAATGTCGAATGTTTTCTCTGATATAAGGAGGCTGATTCATAGCGGGGTGAGGAGGGAGAGCATGGGAAGATTAGACAAACTCTAAATAGGGCAGAGGGGTGGGAGGGGAAGGGAGGGAGCATGGGGTTAGAGATGATGCCGGAATGTGATGGTCATCATTATCCAAAGTACATGTATGAAGACATGAACTGGTGTGAATATACTTTGTATACAACCAGAGATATGAAAAATTGTGCTCTATATGTGTAATATGAATTATATGCATCCCACTGTCATATATAACTTTTAAAAAATTAATAAAAAATAATTCTTGGCATTTATTAGGTGTTCAGTGAGTATTCTTGGCATGAATGAGTTTAATAACAAATAAAAATGAGTTCCCCAAACTAGACTCACATCCTTCCCCCTCTGTTCCCCTATGAATGCCCCTCCTGGGGAAGCAGAAGTCGCTTGCCTGTTTTCAAGTGTGGAACTGACCTGGCAAGATATAGCAGGGAGAGTTTCATGCCAAGCCTGAGGAACCGTTATTGGTTTTGCCAGACTATTTTCTGCCAAAATCTGGAATCAATCTTTTCATTAAGGGAGCCTTACTAGCTACTGAAATGGTTGCATTTATCTGGTCAGTAAATGATTTCATTCCTGATTCACTTCCCCATCGCCTAATAAAGTTTTCTGGCTGTGAAAGCTACTGTTACATTACCAAGAGCTACTGAAAGCAGGGGTGGAGAAGAAGCTGGAGCTGTATGCAGTCTGTTCTCTGATTTCTTTATTTTCATCCTTCTTCTATTAAATGGATTTTCATTCTATAGTTGCGTTTCATCTTTGCCAGCTGTTTTCCCATCATCCATTTCTGCCATCAGCTCTTCTGAGAACTTTTCCATTGCTTCTAATGTTTTTTTTGTTTTTGTTTTTTCTTTTTTTCTTGGCTTTTCTTGTCCCTAGCCTCTCACCACCTGGACTACCTTTAACTCTTCCATTCCCACCTTGTTAAAATCACCACAAACCAGAAATCTACTTTTCTTATTTAAAATCCTTGAGGTTACTTCTTCCTTTCTTCATCCCTACCAACCTCTGGACTCCACAATTTCTACATTAAATATTAATTTTCCATAAGTGCAGATCTCAAAAGACAAGTTGGAAAGGACTAGCAATAGAAAAATATCGTAAAAGCAACTGTGTGAACCAATCTAATGGCAAGTGGAATATTTGTGTTTGTGGTTTAAAAAGACATGTACTTGATTTATTAGGGCATGTTAATATGCCCAAGAATTTTTACTTAAAAAATTATATGGATACCAAAAGGAAAAAAAAAGTATGGTCATCTGAAATGTAAACTATGCTAAAAATAACATTATAATGAATGGCAATGGGAGCTGATGGGGGTAATCAAATACTTTGGCCTCATTTGAGGACTGAGGCATTTATCTTTCATTATCTGACAGTATTTTTTCAGCCATGGGAAATTCAGCAACTTTTTGTTGATCAAAGATAGCACTTTCAGGGAAACAAGTTAACCATAAGCACCCTCCATGACTACTATAACAAATGGCTCTGGATTTGTCCGTGGGATTCTGGGAGCCTCTAGTTAGCACTGTGATGGAAAGAACAGTTTTTTTTTTTTTTCATAGAAAAATCAGTGACTCCTGAACGTTTTTCAAAACATTACAAAATGGCTAAAGCCACACAAACCCACATAGAGAGAAGCCTGAGAACAGGACAGCCACTTGGCACATTTCTGAATGTCCAGGGGAATTTTGAATGATTCTAGTGAAACACGCTTGGAGAATGGGTATGAGTGCGCAGAATCTTAAAAAATGTTTATAGTGAGTGGGGAATAAGAAATAAGTAAAAGAAATGATGATATCCAGAATATTAAAGATTCAGTCATTATATGATGAAATGCTAAATTGGATTTTAAAACCTACTGTTGCATTATGGGTCATATAAACCCTTTTATGAGTCTTTGGAAGGATACAGCTCAGCATAGAAAGGAGAATGAGTAAAAGCTTCACAAGGACATAGTATCTGAGGTACATTTGGAGGGTTGGGAATTAGGTTGTGATAGGGAAAGAGGTGGGGAGATCACATGATCATGGGTATGGATCTAGAATATCTAGAGCTAAAGTTTGGGAACTGGAGAGGGAGGTGAGGTGGCATACATTTGTGTGCAGCTAGCCAGCACCTGAAAGTGCAGGTCATGGTGCTTTTCTTTTTCAGTAGAAACCATATTGAGAATTTACTGTGTATCTGGCACAGTGGTAGGGGTTGTGAATTAAAAGACAAATGAAACTCAGTCTTGCTTTTAAAGATTTCACAGAATAACAAGACAGAGTGAAATAAAAATAAATAAATGTAATGTGCTATTAGCTATAATAGAGTAGTTAGGATAAAGGGTTTAAAATTGAACATATACCAGAATGGATTACACGTCTTTCTCAGGGAAAGAGAACAGGCACCAACATTGCATAGAGAGGGCATAAATCAGTATAATTTTTTTTGAAAAAAAAAATTCAACTACAAAAGTTTCTTCAAACCCTATGACTCAGTAATTCACTGCCATTATTTTTACTTAGAAAGAATTTGAGATACGGACAAAAAATTCTACATTATGAGAATTTATTATGATTACAGGTGTCCTGGTTAGCACAGGTTTTCAAGCCAAACCTCCTATTAGAATTGTGGCTTCATCACTTACCAGAGCCACAATCTTGAACAAGAAATTCTACCCCTACAATCGTGAGTTCATTCATCTAAACAATGGGTATAATAAAAGTATCTTCCACAAAGGTTTATTGTGAATATTTAAAATGTCACTGAATAGAAAAGACAGAGAAATGCTTGGCCCATAGTTAAGTTCTCAATAATTCTTTGCTCATTAATTTATAGCAGTGAAAAAAATAAAACCAGAATTACCTAATGTTCCATAAGTGATTGGAGAGAATATGAAAAGCTTATGTAGTAGAATATTATATAGCCATAAAAACCCCTTTTTATGAACTATTAAAGGGAGAAAATGATGATATAATGTTAATTGCCAAAACAAGACACAAAACAGTATTTGCTGATCATTCTAAATTGTCCTATAAATAAGCAAATAAAAATATAGATGCATAACCTGAAGAAAAGAGGAACTAAATACCCTTGAAAGTTATCTCTGGGTGCTGGAGGTGAAATCATTTTTATTGTTTATTTCTACTTCTAAAAAAAATCTACAATGAACATATTTTATTTTTATTAGGAAAGGAAATTATTTAAAAGAGGAATTTTTCAAAATGCCAGTTATTTGCCAGAATATGGTACTAATTTTTGAGAAATTATCATTTCAGTCTTTTACAAATACTCCACATGGAACCCTTTACACTTACTCAGTGACTTCTCCCTCAGTAGTCATTCCCTCACACAGGAAGTCACTGGGTTCTCTAGAGGTTCATAGCACCAGGGTAAATGTTATATAGAAGACAGGTCACACACACAGCTTTTATCTTCAGAGCACCCAAGAGAAGAGCAAGAGCCATAAGCTATTCACACAGTAATGTAATGCAAATACCACAGGAATAAAGGGAAAAGAGGAATCTGTGGACAGTAATGGTTGGGATGGATCCTAGGGATGAATACATTTGAATAACTAGAGTGCATGGGGTGCTCCATGCCAGATAAGAATAATAAAAACAAAACAACATTGGAAAGTCCAGGGTTATGCATGAACCACCATCTGCAGGGACCCTCAAGCATGGGACCTAAAGCCACTCAAAGGTTCATACCCAGCATGAAAAATAGGTTATTTCTCACTCTGTCCTGCAGGACAGTGTTGAGAAAGCTCTTGAGAACATATTGATAATTCAAGGATATGTTTGAGAAGAAGAGTGCTATAACAGAGTAGGCTTATCAGTCATGGACAAGAGAAAGGAGAATTGGTTTCTGCTTATATTATAGAGCAATGGTCCATATCAGAGCAGTGATTCTGTGTGGACAAAGATGGCAAACAGAAGTTTAGAACCTGTTTGTATCACTGAAGACTTCTCCAGAGTGACATGTCTAAAGGAAAAAAGCTAGGAATAGCTCAAGGAATTCTAACCTAGAAGATGTTCAAGCAGGTGGCCCCTGAAGCAGAGATGAATAGAAAGCACAAACCATCAGCTTTCATTCTGTAGGTTGAGTGAGGGGATGGTTAAGATTTTCGTATCTATCATTCCTTCTATAAAAGAAGAGAATCTTGAGAATCTCTGATGCTTTTTTCTAATTCTACAAGTGGATGACTCCAGGGTTTCTAACATACTTAAGATAAAATTAAGTAATTACAACTTCTTCTTCAATAGGACACATTTCAAAAGATCTTTCAGATTTGTTTTAGCTTTTTTTTTTTCCTGTGAACAAAAAATGTGACAAGAAAGATTTAGAGAAGGATAAGTTTATTTGAAACTCAGTTTCAGAGGTCTCAGTCCCCAGTCAGCCAATTCCATTACTCTGGGCCTGAGGTGAGGCAGAACATCATGGCAGAAGAATGTGTTAGAGGGGGAATCCAATATGGCGAGCCAGAGGGAGGCAGCATTCTGTGTCACCTCATGACCTGGGACTTAAGAAGTGAGAATACTGCTTCTCTGCAAGCTATATTCCTACTTTTGCACAGGAATCACTGTGCCCCTCTAGAGTTCCAGGCCTCAGCGCCAGAGTAGGTCTCCCAACTCCTCACCCACACAGGACTACTGGGTGTCCAAGTGGGACCATCAGCATCAGTACCTGTGCAAAACTTTCGGTCACCCACCTGAGCAGAAATCCCAGAGGCAGCTCCCACGCAAGACACCTGATATCTACCCACACACAGGATCTCCAGCCACTACTCCTGTATGGACCCCCAACAACCAATGTGGGGCTCCCCTGGTTGCTTCCATCTTGGGACTCTGCAGCAGTGGAGATCGTCCCCTATGCACCATAGCCCTCCTGCACTGGGGAACTTCACACAGGCTCTGAAGACAGCCATAGCCACACGCTGCACACCATAGACCCAGTCTCTGAACTCATCACCCAACATCACCGCCCAACCTGACACCCCATAGCTGAAAGCAAACGCCTCCATCTTGGGAAAACTTCATCATCATCTTTAGTGGGGGCAACTCCCAGTGCGGAACTGGGTTTGGCCAGGTACCCAGTTTCTAACTCCCCTCTTTCCCCAGCAGCCATTTACCTGGCACAGTGACTTCCCAACAACAAACAGTGGGGCAGTTGCACAGCACCCTCAAAGCACTGCACACAAAAGCCCTGGAGAGAAGGGTCCCATATTAGGAAGCAGTAACAGAGATGGTGAGTGTGATACAGTTATCTCTACTTTTTTGTATTTTTAAGAGTTGCTTTGTGGCATAGTATATGGGTCTACTTTAGAGAAGGATTCATGTGCTGCTGAGAAGAAAGTGTATTCGCTCATAGAAGGATGGAATATTCTATACGTGTCAGTTAAGTCTAATTTATCGATTGTATTTTGAGTTCTATCGTTTTTATGTTTAGCTTTTGTTTGGAAGATCTATCCTGTGGTGAAAGAGTTGTACTAATTATTGTGTTGTGGTCAATTTGACTCTTGAAATTGAGAAGGGTTTGTTTGATGAACATAGATGCTCCATTGTTTAGGGCATATATATTTATAATCATTATATCTTGTTGGTATATGGTTCCCTTAAGCAGTGTGAAATGTCCTTCTTTATTCCTTTTGATTAATTTTAGCTTAAAGTCTACTTTATTTGATATGAGGATGGAAACCCCTCCTTGCTCCCATAATCCATTTGAGTGTTATGATTTTTTTCTCATCCTTTTATATTCAGTTTGTGTGTGTCTTTTCCTATGAGAAGAGTCTCTTGAGGCAGCATATTGATGGGTCTTTTTTTTTATTGAATCAGCTAGCCTATGTCTTTTGATTGGTGAGTTTTGGCCATTAACATTCAGTATTATAATTAAGATATTGTGTGGGATTAGGCCCCAACTTCCTTAATGAGACTCCTATGGTGCAAGAATTAAAATCAAGAATCAATAAATGGGATGGATTCACACTAAAAAGCTTCTTCTCAGCAAAAGAAACAATCAGTGAGCTGAATGGAGAGCCTACATCTTGAGAGCAAATTTTTACCACTCGCACATCAGATAGAGCACTAATCTCTAGAGTTTGTTAAGAACTCAAAAAACTAAACACCAAAAAAACAAGTAGCCCAATCAATAAGAGGGCCAAGGACCTGAACAGACATCTCTCAGAAGATGATATACAATCAAAAAATATATTAAAAAATGCTCAACATCTCTAAAAACTAGAGAAATGCAAATCATCTTACTCCAGTCAGAATGGCAGCTATTAAGAACACAAACAACAATAAGTGTTAGTGAGGATGTGGGGAAAAGGCACACTCATACATTGCTGGTGGAACTGCAAATTGGTGCAGCCAATATGGAAAGCAATATGGAGATTCCTTGGAAAACTGGGAATGGAACCACCATTTGACCCAGCTATCCCTCTCCTCCATCTTTACTCAAAGGACTTAAAAAACAGCATACTACAGGGACAAAGGGACACAGCCACATCAATGTTTACAGCAGCACAATCAACAATAGCTAAACTGTGGAACCAACCTAGATGTCCTTCAGTAGATGAATGGATAATGAAGAAAATGTGGTATATATACACAATGGAATACTATTTAGCAATAAAACAGAATGAAATTATGGCATTTGCAGGTAAACGTATGGCCTTGGAGAAGATAATGCTAAGTGAAGTTAGCCAATCCCAAAACACCAATGTTTTCTCTGATATAAGGAGGCTAATTCATAGTGGGGTTGGGAGGGGAAACATGGGCAGATTAGATGAAATCTAGATAGGACAAAGGGGTGGGAGGGGAGGGGAAAGGGTATGGGGGTAAAAAAAGATGGTGGAATGAGATGGACATCATTACCCTACATACATGTATGAAGACACAAATAATGTGAATATACTTTGTCTACAACCAGAGATATAAAAACGTGTGCTCTATATGTGTAATATGATTTATAATGCATTCTGATGTCATATATAACAAATTAGAATTAAAAATTTTTAAAAAAAGAATGTGCCAGAGGTAAGCAGTTCAGGACATGACAATCAGGAAGCAGAGGAAATGTTCTCTTTACAAGGGACAAAATATAGACCCCAAAGACATGTCCCTCTGGGACTCACCTCCTCCAGTCACATCCTACCTGCTACAGTTACCACTCAGTTAATCCCTATCAGTAGATTAATGTACTGACTAGGTTAAAGTTTTCATAATCCAATCATTTCACCTTTGAATTTTCTTGCAGTGTCTCCCATATTAGTTTTTGGGGGAATACCTAACATCCAAACCATAACAAAGACTTCTTTTCTTAGTAATTTTTTAAAAATATTGAGTATTGAATGCATGAATTTAATTAGCTTTAATAGCTAATATTGGAAACAAATGACATGAGTACTAAAAGAAAAAATGGCTACAGAAGGTGGATATAGAAAGTGTGATATATTCACAATGGAGATTTACTGAGCCATAAAGAAGAATGAGTTATGGCATTTTCCAGAAAATGGATGAACTGGAGAAACATGATGCTAAGTGAAATAAACTAGAGTCAGAAAGTCAACAGTTGAATGTTTTCTCACATATGCAGAAACTAGAGAAAAATAAGAGAAAGGGGAAGGACTGCATGAAAGTAGGAGGACGATCAATGGAGTATAGTGATTGAGGGGGAAGGAGGAGAGATGAGAGACAGAGAAAGGTAGGAACTGGAGAAAGCAATTGACCAAATTATGTTAAGTACATAAATGAATATACCATAATGATTCCACTTTTATGTATACCTATAAAGCACCAATTTTAAAAAAAGCAATAAATTAGTGGAAGGAAGACTTGTAGAATAGAGGAAGAGGAACAGGGGGAGGGAAAAGGGGAAGGAAAGAAGAAGTATCAGAGACTAAAATGAAGCAAATTATATTCTATGAATATATGAGTGTATCAGAATGAATCCTGCCACTATGTATAATTATAACTCATTAAAAATCTTTTTAAAAAATAGAGAGGAAGGGAGGGAGGGGGAGAGAGAGAGAAATGGCTAAGTAAGATAGATAAACAAAACATGACCTGTTTGATATATGGAAGACCACATTTTAATTAAAAGAAAAGCACTGGATCTATGTATCAATATGAATAGATGATAAAAACATACTGTTGAGTGAATAAAAGCAAATTTCTGAACAATATTTTAGTATAATTCTACTTATGAATAAAAACTAAAACTAACCCTGTGTTCTATGAAAATCATATGCCCATATAGATATGCATATATAAAGAGCATGCATGCTTATCTGATAAGAGTGATTATTTCTGAGTATGGGATAAAGAAATAAAATTAGTAGTTCATGAAGTTTATAATATAATATTTTAAAAGACAATAAACAAATATTTCTTAGGTGAATCAAAATAGACAAAAAGGGGACAATCAATTAGAAAAACAAACATAGCACAAACAATAATAGAGTGGGAATCACAGGACTAAAGTTTCCCAGGGTGACACAACTAACTACTTAGCATGAAAAACTCATTCATTCTCTTTGCATTCAAGTTTGTTTCCTCAGCTCCTGCATAGGGACTTTGGCCAAGAGGAACATTAAAGTTCCAAGTTTTAAGATGGTGAAATGATTTTGAAATTTTGTTCCATAGGACAGTGAGCAAGTACCAATGGTATTTAGCACAAATGTCAGAATTTGTGGGATGAAAAAGCAGTGAACTAAACTACCATGGCAGGTTCCTCCTGCTAAGTGATTTGAAAAGGTTAAGATCCTTTAGTAACACATTTCTCAGAGCTCTGTAGTGGAGCTGCCTACCTGAGTTCACCATCAGGACTCCTAAAGCTGGTCACTAACACATTTGGTTCAACCGCTCAGAGTAACTACTTGTGGGAACACACCCATGAAGGGTGTTTAACTCAAGATTTTCATGAAGATGACAAAAGGATTTGTTGAGAATGACCAAATCTGTATGCTGGAAAGAGAACCATCTGAGATTTAATCTCCATATTTAAATATATATCTATAAATGATTTGCTGTGGATTCTGGTAATCATCTCTGGTTTCTCTTCTCCAGGGAATTTGATGATAACTCTTTACTACAGTGGCTGGGAGAGTCTCTGGGCTGGTCTTCTCTGGATCTTCCTTCTTATGTTCCACTTTGCTCTCCCGTCACATGGTGTGCTCTGGGAAGTCCCCTTCTGGGTACAGAAGCTCTTCACTAAGTCTCAGTCCCCCCACAAGAGTTTTGCTTGAGGGCTTGGGATGTAGCTCAGTTGGTAGAGTGCTTGACTTGCTTGCACAAGGCCCTAGGTTCAATCCCCAGCACCATAAAAAAAAAAAATTGCTTGATGTCAGCCCTTACATGCCAACACACTGCTGTGGCTCTCAGCCTTTGCGTTGAACACACCTACTTCACCTATGCTGTCCTTGCAGGAAGCCTGAGTCTGTGATTAGCCCATACCACTCCAGTGCCCCTGGGAAAGGCTTAAAAATCAGTTTGTGGAGACAAGTTGAGTTTCCCCCATACATTGAATGCACATTGAAATCAACCCCTCTTTTGCACACTGTATTTTCTGTACATAGCAGAAATTGAGATTTCCATTCTCATAATAGAAATTTTTTTAGGTTTTCAAGATTTTTTTAATTGGTTTTATTTTTTAAATACATGAGAGCAGAATGCATCACAATTCTTATTAGATATATAGGACAATTTTTCATGCCTCTGTTTATATATAAAGTATGTTTACACCCAATTCATGTCTTCATACACGTACTTTGGATAATGATATCCATCACATTTCACCATCCTTGCTAATCCCCTTCCCCTTTCCTTTCCCTCCCACCCCTCTGCCCTATCTAGAATTCATCTATTCCTCCCCTCCCTACCCCACTATGAGTCAACCTCCTTATATCAGAGAAAACATTCAGCATTTGTATTTTGGGATTGGCTAACTTCACTTAGCATTATCTTCTCCAATGCCATGGCATTTACAAATGCCATGATTTTATTCTCTTTTATTGCTGAGTAAAATTCCATTGTGTAAATATACCACATTTTTTATCCATTCATCAAGTGAAGGGCATCTAGGTTGGTTCCACAGTTTAGCTATTGTGAATTGTGCTGCTATAAAGGTTGATGTGGCTGTGTCCCTGTAGTATGCTGTTTTTGAGTCCTTTGGGTATAGTCTGAGGAGAAGAATAGCTGGGTCAAATGGTGGTTCTATTCCAGTTATCAAAGGAATATCCAAACTGCTTTCCATATTGGCTGCACCAATTTGCAGTCCCACCAGCAATGTATGAGTGTGCCTTTTCCCCCACATCCCACCAACACTTATTATTGTTTATCTTCATAATAGCTGACTGGAGTGAGATGGTATCTGAGAGTAGTTTTGATTTGCATTTCTCTAATTGCTAGAGATGATGAACGTTTTTCATATATTTGTTGATTGATTGAATATTCTCTTCTGAGATGTGCCCTTGGCCCATTTATCGATTGATTGGATTATTTGTTTTTGTTTTGGTGCTTAGCTTTTTGAGTTCTTTATATACCCTAGAGATTAGTGCTCTATCTGATGTGTGAGGGGTAAAAATTCGCTCCCAAGATGTAGGCTCTCTATTAACCTCACTGATTGTTTCTTTTGCTGAGAAGAGATTTTTTTTTTAGTTTGAGTCCATCCCATTTATTGATTCTTGGTTTTAATTCTTGTGCTATAGGAGTCTTATTAAGGAAGTTGGGGCCTATTCCACATGATGGAGATTAAGGATTATTTTTTCTTCTATAGATGCAGGGTCTCTAGTTGTATTCCTAAGTCCTTGATCTATTTTGGGTTGAGTTTTGTGCATGGTGAGAGATCAAAGGGTTTAATTTCATTTTGTTGCATATGGATTTGCAATTTTCCTAGCACCATTTGTTGAAGAGGCTATCTTTTCTCCAATGTATGTTTTTGGTGCCTTTGTCAAATATAAGATACTTGTAATTTTGTGGGTTAGTCTCTGTGTCCTCTATTCTGTACCATTGATCTACCAGTATATTTTGGTGCCAATATCATGCTGTTTTTGTTACTATTGCTCTGTAGCATAGTTTAAGGTTTGGTATAGTGATGCCACCTGCTTCACTCTTCCTGTTAAGGATTGCTTTAGTTATTCTGGGTCTCTTATTTTTCCAGATGAATTTCATGATAGCTTTTTCTATTTCTATGAGGAATGCCATTGGGATTTTGATCAGAATTTCATTAAATCTGTATAGTGCTTTTGGAAGTATGGTCATTTTGATAATATTAATTCTGCCTATCCAAGAGCAAGGTAGATCTTTTCATCTTCTAAGGTCTTCTTTGATTTCTTTCTTAAGGGTTTTGTAGTTTTCATTGTATAGATCTTTTACCTGTTTCATTAAGTTGATTCCCAAGTATTTTTTTTGTGTGTGTGTGGCTATTGTAAATGGGGTAGTTTTCCTTCTTTCCCTTTCTGAGGATTTGTCACTGATATACAGAAATGCCTTTGACTTATGGGTGTTGATTTTATAACCTGCTACTTGGCTGAATTTGTTTACTAGTTCTAGAAGTTTTCTGGTGGAGTTTTTTGGGTCTTCTAGATATAGAATCATATTGTCAGCAAATAATGCTAATTTAAGTTCTTCTTTTCCTATATGTATCCCTTTAATTTCTGTCATTTAATTGCTCTGGCCAGTGTTTCAAGAACTATGTTGAATAGAAGTGGTGAAAGAGGGCATCCCTGTCTTGTTCCAGTTTTTAGAGGGAATGCCTTCAATTTTTCTTCGTTTAGAATGATGTTGGCCTGGGGCTTAGCATAGATAGCCTTTACAATGTTGAGATATGTTCCTGTTATCCCTACTTTTTCTAGTATTTTGAACATGAAGGGTTGCTGTACTTTGTCAAATGCTTTTTCTGTGTCTATTGAGGTGATCATATGATTCTTCTCTTTGAGTCTATTGATGTGATGAATTAAATTTATTGATTTCCTTATGTTGAACCAACCTTGCAAACCTGGGATGAATCCCACTTGATCATGATGCACGATCTTTTCAATATGTTTTTGTATTCAACTTGCCAGAATTTTATTGAGAATTTTTGCATCTGTGTTCATTCGAGATATTGGTCTAAAGTTTTCTGTATTTGATGTGTCTTTGCCTGGTTTTGGGATCAGGGTGATATTGGCCTCATAGAATGAGTTTGGAATTACTGCCTCTTTTTCTATTTCCTGAAATAAATTGAAGAGTATTGGTATTAGTTCTTCTTTAAAGGTCTTGTAGAACTTGGCTGTGTAACCATTCTGTCCTGGGCATTTCTTGGTTGGTAGGCTTCTGATGGTGACTTCTATTTCATCACTTGATATTGATCTGTTTAAATTGTGTTTATCTTCCTGATTCAGTCTGGGCAAGTTGTATGACTAAGAAATTCGTTGATGCCTTCACTATCTTCTATTTTATTAGAGTATAAGTTTTCAAAATAATTTCTAATTATCCTCTGTATTTCTGTAGTGTCTGTTGTGATATTCCCTTTTTCATCACGTATGCTGGTAATTTTTTTTATTTTTTATTTTTTTATTGGTTATTCAAAACATTACAAAACTCTAGACATATCATATTTCATACATTCGATTCAAGTGGGTTATGAGCTCCCATTTTTACCCCAAATACAGATTGCAGAATCACATCGATTACACATCCACATTTTTACACAATGCCATATTAGTTACTATTGTAATTTGAGTTCTTTCCTTCTCTTCATTAGCATGGCTAAGGGTCTGTCAATTTTATTTATTTTTTCAAAGAAGCAACTTTTTTGTCAATTTTTTCAATTGTTTCTTTTGTTTTGATTTCATTGATTTCAGCTCTAATTTTATTTATTTCTTGTCTTCTACTGTTTTTGCTGCTGATTGTTCTTCTTTTTCTAGGGCTTTGAGATGTAAAGCAAGGTCATTTATTTGTTGAGTTTTTCTTCTTTTAAGGAATGAACTCCATGCAATGAACTTTTCTCTTAGAATTGCTTTAATAATATCCCAGAGATTTTGATATGTTGTGTCTGTGTTCTCATTTACCTCTAAGAATTTTTTAATGTCCTCCTTGATGTCTTTTGCAACCCATTGTTCATTCAGTATCATATTGTTTAGTCTCCAGGTGATGGAGAAATTTTTATTTTTTATTTTGATGTTGATTTCCAATTTCATTATGATCTGATAAAACAGTTGGTGGTATCTCTACTTTTTTGTGTTTGCTAAGAGTTGCTTTGTGACATTTGATTTTCTCCTTTGATTATTTTATTTTAGAGAAGGATCCATGTGCTGCTGAGAAGAAAGTGTATCCGCTTGGTGCAGGTTGAAATATTCTATATATGTCAATTAAGTCTAAGTTATTGATTGTATTATTGAATTCTATAGATTCTTTATTCAATTTTTGTTTCAAAGATCTATCCAGTGGTGAGAGGTGTGTTAAAGTCATCCAAGCCTATTGTTGTGATCAAGTTGACTCTTGAACTTAAGAAGAATTTGTTTGATGAACATAGCTGAACCATTGTTTGAGTCATATATATTTATGATTTTTATGTCTTGTTGGTGTATGGTTCCCTTGAGCTGTATGTAATGTCCATCTTTATCCCTTTTGATTAACTTTGGCTTGAAGTCTTCTTTATTTGATACAAGGATGGACACCCCTGCTTGCTTCCACAGTCTGTGTGAGTGGTATGATTTGTCCCAACCTTTCACCTTCAGTCTGTGTCTTTTCCTATCAGATGAGTCTCCTAGAGGCAGCATATTGTTGGGTCTTTTTTAATCCAATCTGCTAGTCTATGTCTTTTGATTGGTGAGTTTAAGCCATTAACAATCAGGGTTACTATTGAGACATGGTTTGTATTCCCAGCCATATTTGTTTGTTTTTCCTTTAGGGTACTACCTCCCTCTGCCAAGTTTCATTGTTTTTTTTTTTTTATTCCTCTTCATGGAATATTTTTCCAAGGATGTTATGTAGTGTCAGTTTTCTAGCTATAAATTCTTTTAACTTTTTTTTTTTTTTATCATTGAAGGTTTTTATTTCCTCTTCAAATCTAAAGCTTAATTTTGCTGGTTACAAGATTCTTGGCTGGCACCCATTTTCTTTCAGAGCTTGATTGATATATGTTGTTTAGCTTTCAGGGTCTGTTTTGAAAAATCTGCCATTATCCAAACTGGTTTTCCCCTATATGTAATCTGATTCTCCTGTGGCTTTTAAAATTCTCTCCTTATTCTGCATATTGGGCATTTTCATTATAATATGCCTTGGTCTGGATCTGTTGTGATTTTGTATACTCGGTGTCCTATAGGCTTCTTGAATTTGGATTTCCAATTCATTCTTCATGTTTGGAAATTTTTCTGATATTATTTCATTGAATAGATTGTTCATTTCTTTGGTTCGGACTCCTATGCCTTCCTCTATCCCAATAACTCTTAAATTTGGTCTTTTTATGCTATCCCATATTTCTTGAATGTTCTGCTCCTGGTTTCTTACCATTATTACTGGGTGTTCTATGTTCTTTTCAATATTATATATTTTCTCTTCATTGTCTGATTACCTATCTTGCAAGTGGTCTACTCTGTTTAATGCTTTTATTTGCGCTTTTAATTTGGTTTATTTTCATTTCAAGGATTTCTGTTTGATTTTTTTTTTAGTACCTCTATCTCCCTCTATCACCTCTATCTCCCTGTTGAGGTGATCTTTTGCTTCTTGGACTTGTTTATGTAGCTCTCCTTGTCAAAGTGATCGTTCACTGCCTGTATTTGCTCTCTTATATCTTCCTTTATTTCACAGAACATTTTAACTATATATATCTTAAACATTCCTCCTGCTGTGGCTGCCAATGATAATAATGATGAGGTGTCTTTATTTGTTTGGGGCACTTTCTTCCCTTGTCTTTTCATGTTGCTGGTGTATCTTCCTTTCCATCTCTGTGGATCTAGATTGTTATTGTTTTTACCCTATAGGTTTGTAGTGCTCTTGTAGTGTTCTAAGACCTCCCTTTGTGGGGAAGGACAATGTTAACAGTTCCCAATATCAACAATATACCACCCATGAACAATTGTTATTAAGATGTTTACAGTTTAGTCTTGATGTACGGAAATATTGGGTTCAATTATAATCTAAAAGTTTTTTTTAAAAAAAGGTTTACAGTTTCTGACAGTGGACAATAAACTGGGGGTGGGACTTAGGACGATATGCTGCGGAGGTAGAATATGAGGATGTAGAGTTAATATATCTTAGAAAGTATGAAGGAGAAATCTAATGAAGAGCGTTAGTAGCAAGAAAATAAACGAGAAGTAATTTAGGGTAGGCAAGTAGGTGAGATGAGAGTAGAGTACATAAAACAAACACACATATGTATTTACAAAATACAGATGTTAAAACAGTAAAATTTGGAGGGGGAAGAAAAGTAAAAAAATTCAAAGGATAAGAAAAAAAGGGCATATACAACACCACTATATTATATTATTCAGATGACTCAGTCTTCAAAGTCCTATTTCATGGAAAGTTCTTGGTTTCACATATGTTGGGGATGTGAGGACCGGAAGATGGAGGGGTAGAAGAGAAAAAAAACAACCAACCAACCAACAACTCGAAGGAAGAAGCCAGGGTTGTAGCTAGCTTTAGAGATCCATATCTTTCCTGCTTCTCCTCTCATCCAGGAGGTGGCAACGTCTGTTGTAAGCTGGTGTCTCTGTCCTCTGGATGGTGGAGGTAATCAGGGTGGGAAGACTGGTCCTTGTGCAAGACACCTGGATGCGGGGAGTGGCACCCACCAGTCCCTGCAGAAAGACTGCACATTAACTGGTTTCTTTTTGGGACCGCTTGCTCCTCTGACGTGAGCGCCCTGTAATACCTTCCTCTGTTGCCTGGAGATTTCCCAGTTCCTGGTCTCTCCCTCTCCCCCAGCAGTCAGTTCCCAATTGAGGAAACTCTCATCCTTGGGCTCCCGTGGGCGGCTCCTGGTCGCACTGCACACCTGTGTTGGGCAGCTACTGTGTTGGGTTACCACCGCTGGGGAGGGGAAAAGGTTGGAAATCTGGTACCTGGCTGCTGGAGATCCAATCTAGGAACTGCCCCCAGCTAAATAGCAAGAATGTTGAGCCAAGATGGGGGCGGTCTGCTTGTAGTGCCGGGTGTCTGATGAGGTGGGAGGAGCCTGGTGAGGTGGGGAAGCCTGGTGAGGTGGGGGGAGCTGGGCATTGGCATTGTGCGGTGGGTAGGTGGCAGCTGAGTGACTTCCGTGGGAGCGAATGGAAGTCTTGGCGACCTGCAGATGTATTGATAGGTGATTCTGCTAAGGCGCTCGCTGAGTCTTGCGTGGACTGCAACTTCGGGCTTTGCGTCCTGCTCCAATGCCGGGCATCCTACTGGAATGCTGAGGCCTGGAGCCCTGCATGGGGTCGCAACGCTGGTGATTTCTGTGGAGAGCAGCTGGATAGGGGTCCTCTAACACTCTCAGAGATGGAGTATTCCGACTGGGTGAGATCTGCCGGTCTGGCGGCATGGGGCAAGGGGCACGGGGCGGCTCACTACCTTCCCACCGTCATGTTCTTTCCAAGTCATAATAGAATTCTTAACTCTTAGTCCAGCACATAATCAAGAATAATAATTGCACTTGCCATCCTCCCGTGTATCTATGTGTGGCAAGTGATGAATTTTAGGCCAATGGAGTGTGAGTGTTGGAGATGTGTGTGATTTCTAAGTTTTGCCCTAAATGGAAGGTGTGTGTCCCTCAACTCCCACTTCTTCAGTACAATAACTAAAATATGATGATGAGTCTCCTTCAATACTTAAGGATCGCCTGGGGTGGGGGTGGGGGGATGATCTGAATTACCAACCCATGAAATGGCCATATGGAGCCTGTTCTGTTTCTCTTCAGACTTCTATAAAACAAAAATCAAGGTCTAACTTGCTTAAATCTGTTATTTTGGATTTTGTCAAAGTTCTAAAGCAATGACTAATGAATGGAATCTGGAACCTATAAATAGGGAAATTACATGGTAAAATGGGTATATATGACATGGGCTTACTGGGGCAAGAATATAAAATTTTCAGGCTGGAAATTTAATAGCAAAATCTTTGGTAAAATGCTGCATTCATTTCCCATGGCTGTTCTAACAAACTCACAAATTTAATAGCAAGAATCAACACAAATTTATTATATTATAGTTCTGGAGGTTAAAAACCCAAAATGGATCTTAGTGGGCTAACATCAAGTTGTCAGCCTGGCTGCATACTATGGAGCTCTAGGAAAAACCTATTTTCTCCCCTTTTCTCATTCCTGGAGGCCACTTGCATTCTCTGCCCAGAGCCTCTTCCTCCAACTTCAGAGGCAGTAATAGCAGGTCAAATCCTTTTCATGTTGAATCAGTTTGATCTATTCTTCTGCCTCTTTCATCTACATTTAAGAACCCACATGATTGCAATGGACCTAACTGGATAATACAGAATAATTTTCCTATCTTAATAATCAGCTGGCTGGGCATGGTGGCACACGCCTATAATCCCAGCAGCTCAGGAGGCTGAGACAGGAGGATTGCAAGGTCAAAGCCAGCCTCAGCAAAAGTGAGGAGCTAAGCAACTCAGTGAGACGCGGTCTCTAAATAAATTACAAAATAGGGCTGGGGATGTGGCTCAGTGGTCAAGTGCCCCTGAGTTCAATCCCTGGTACCCCTCCCCCTAAAAAAAGAATCAGCTGATTATTAAACTTAATTGCTTCTGCTCCCTTAATTCCCCTTTGCTACGTAAGGTAATATATTCATAGGTGCTAGGGATTAAGGTGTGACTATCTTTGAGGGACCCTAATTCTTCCTCCCACTTTATCTCCTGTGATAACTTGAAAATCAAAAGCCATCCTAATCAACCCCACTATAAGAAAGTGTTGAATTTTTTCATAATATTCATACATGACATTGTTGACTGCTTCTTGTCATTTTTAGCAAAGTCCTACTAGAATGAGCTAAATCCTAGCAAGAGTCAGCCTGTTTGAAAGAAGACATGAAGGAAATACCAGCTCTGTTTATGTAGCCACTTTTTTTTTTCTTTTTCTTTGGCCTGCGGCAGGGTCCGGATATTTGGGGCCTTTCAGGGTTGAGAAGTTAATAGCTCCTCCACTCTGGTGATTCTGTAGAAGGAGCCTCAGCAGGAGAAAAGCCTCTAGCTCAAGCTTTTTTTCAAGAAATTCCCAGTCAGTGTTCCTCACAGACAATAGGAGGGAGCAAAGTGGTACAAATTGGACTAAGAATATATCATTCTCAACCAAATCTGTTTTTTAATGGCCCCAAACTAAAAGGCCAATGCAGAAGTAGGCAATCCACATGGAAGAGAAAATAAATGACTAAAATTATACTGCTTAATAAGTATATTGGATAGGACCATTGGCTATTGTTACTGTTCCGTGGAATTTATTACAAGTAAATAGAATTACATTTTTAAGGAAACTACAGTTAAAAACGAATGGGCAAAGCCAGGTGGCCAACGCCTGAGTTACTGCACACTTAAGATATCCATAGCTCTTTGAATTGGGTTTGGCCAGCAGGAAGAACATTCTCCCCTATGTCCATTTTAGATGCAGTGAAAGAGAAAAATGGACAAGAAGATTCCCAGAAGAAAAGACTTGGAATTGGAGAAGAGTGGATGGGATAAGAGTGAGGTGAGTTGAGACACTGGCCTCAGGTACAACATTTAAAGCAGTGCAAACAAAAAAAATCAGTAATCAGGATAATCTTTCAATTATTTAATCAAGCAAAATCAGTACCAAAAAAATCTCTAATGAAAAAAATATCCAAAATTTTAATAATGACAGGATCAGTAACAATGCCACAGGAAGCCCTGTTGGAGCCTAAGGCAAAAGGAAAAATCAGTAGGATGGATCCTATCGTTATTAAAAATTGATATTTTGTTCACCATAGATCCTTTGCATTCATTTTATTTGTTTAAAATATTTCATTGAAATATTTTTATCTTGGTTACTGGGGGGGGGTCCTTTAAATTTTGTAACTGGGGAAGAACATCATTCACCTTGTTCTCTACTCTATGATCTGAGTCATGGAGGAGACACCGTGGACTTTAATCTAGAATGTGGGATGAGCTAAAGAAGAAATCTACTCCACTGCCTAGGAAAGAGGTACTATGGCTGAATTGCATCCCCCAAATTTATGTTGAAGCCTTGTTCCCCAGTGCCTCAGAAGGTGACTATATTTGGAGACAGGGTCTTTAAAAATAAGTAAGTTAAAGTCTATCCTAAATATTAGGATAGGCTCTAATCCATAATTACCGGTGTCCTTATTTAAAAAAAAAAAAAAGGAAGAAACACCAGGATGCACACACAGGAAAGATCCCATGAGACCTCAGCGAGAAGGAGGCCATCAGCAAGTCAAGCAGTGAGACTTTGGAGAAAACCAAACTTACCAACCCCGTGCTCTCAGACTCCCATCCCCCAGCACTGTAGCAAAATGCATTTCAAGTCATTTAAGCCCCTCAGTTTGTGGTATTTTGTTTTGCAGCTCTAGCAAACGAACACAGGAGTCTTTGGCATTACCGCATGACAATGTTCGATAACTGTTCTAGTGAGTGTGCCCTGTCTTTTCCCTCCTTTTTCTATATGGGAGGTTTGGGGTTTTGTTTGCCTGTTTTAGTTGCAGCTACACATCTCCTAATCCACTGTTTTACTTTGGTGAAGGGTCAATTAACTGGTGTTTCAGGTTATAGTTCACTGGGCCATGAGCACCAGCACCTGGTCCTGGTGAAGAGGATGATGAATCGCCTGCGGATCTGAGATTCTGAGCTGGATACAGTCACTGGCATGTGACCTTGAAGAAAGATGAGTGTGTTCCAGGAGCAGGAAGAAGAATACATGAGAATATTAGAGTGGCCAGAGAAAAAGACTGGGACTAAAATTACTATTGTCTTGGGCTGGGGTTGTGGCTCAGTGGTAGAGTGCTCACCTAGCACAAGTGAGACACTGGGTTCCATCCTCAGCACCACATAAAGATAAATAAATAAGGGCTGGGGTTGTGGCTCAGCGGTACAGAGCTCACCTAGCACATGCGAGGCCCTGGGTTCAATCCTCAGCACCACATAAAAATAAATAAGTAAAATAAAGATATTGTGTCCAACTACAACTAAAAACATTAAATATTTTTAAAAAGATAAATAAATAAAGGTATTGTGTCCATCTACAACTAAAATTTTTTTTTACTTAGTATTGCTTCTCAACATCTACTTTTCCCTTCATCTTTTAGTAATACGAATCTCAGCTGCACACCTGACCTCTAAACTATAAACTCCACACATTGTTTCTGAGCAAAAGGACACACATGGAATAGATACGTGTGTCTATGAGATCATGTCCTCAAAAGGAAGTGGTGTGCCCTCCCCGCTTCCTCATCAGAATGTTCCAAATACCGACATTGTGATTATCTGAGAGATTTTCAACTGTGCAGATAAATTCTGTATCCACCACTCAACTGAAACCACAGATGTCTTTCTCACCCAGTTTGCCCCAGCAAGTTTAGACAAGAACATATGATCAAGAAATATTCATGGCTATGTCCCTAAATATACAACAAAATAAGTTGGATTCTACTCTTTCCTGGACTTAATTTGAGCCATTCTGGTCGTTCAAATTATGTTGAATATGAAATGATTAAACAGTTGGGGATTAGTTAGTGTGGCAGTTTAAGACTTCAAATAATAAGGACCTCAGTAAGAGAGAATCATCCTTTCTCTTCACATAACATTTCAAGTATCAGCCGTCACAGTTGATAGAATAGCACGATAATATTCAGGACCAAAACCTTTTTTTTTTTTTCATTTGCAGCTTTGCTGTCCCAAATTTGTATTTCTAGCCCTGACCTATCTTCTGAACTTCAGACTCATTTATCCAGTTGTCTGATCAACATTTCCACTTGGGAATCTGAAAGGGATCTGAAATTTAAATTTCTAAAATAGAACTCTTGCTTTACCCTCCTAATCCTTATCTCCTCTGTCTTCCCCATGCCAGTAAATGCATGTTTTTAGACCCAATGGCTTAGACAAAAAAAATCCCTAGAATTACCCATGACAATTTCTGACAGCTTGGAAATATATTCCAAATCTGATCACTTCCCATCCCTCCTCTGTTGGTGCTCCAGTGGAGCCTCGGCTTCTCTGGAATGTAAAATCAAAATAGCAACATAATATTGCCCCTTAGTTCGACTTTCTGCATGGTACAGTTCATCTGACACATAGAAGCCAGAGTGTACTAATAGTCTATGGCTGCTGTAACAAATTGCCACAAACTTAGTGGCTTAAGCAATATAAATTCATCATCTTACTCTTTTGAAGGTCAGGAGTCTTACTTGAGTCTCAGTGGTCTCAAATCAGGTGTGATCGGGCACATTCTCTTCCTGAGGCTCCAGTGTTCAAACCATTTCCTCCCCTTTTCCAGCTTCTACAGGCTGCCTCTACCCCACAGGTCAGGCCCCGTTTTGCCAAGTTCAAAGCCAGCAATGGCAGATCGTGCCCTTCTTACTCTACATCGCCTGACTTCCTCTCCAGGGTCTTCCACAATTAAGGACACTTGTGAATGCATTGGCACCACCTGGATAATCCAAAATAATTTCTCTGTTTTAAGATGAGCTGGTGAGCAGCTTTACTTCCATCTGCAAATTTAATTCCTCTTTATCATCAGGTAAGGTAACATATTCACAGGTTTCAGGGATTACAATATGAGCATCTTTGCCGGGACATTATTCTGCAATTTTTTAACATATAAATTAGGTCTTATTTCTCCCTTTCTTCTGTCTTCTGTTGCCTTCTCATTCCCACTTTGAACAAAATCGAAAACCCAAGGAAACCAGCCTTTCCTGGGCTGTGCATTTCTCTTCTATTTCATGCCCCATCACCCTCTCCCCGCTCATTCCTATGGAGTCTCTGCAGCCTTATTGCTATTTCTCAGAATAACAAGCTCATTACCACTTCAGAGCCTTTGAATTGTTTATTTTTTTCTGCCCCAAATCACTTCCCTATATATTTATGTGGTCCCCTCCCTCATTTCAGTCATGCTTCTGCTGAAAGGGTACTTCCCCAGGAAGGCCATTTCCTGATTATTATCTGTCACTGTCACTCCCAAGTTTGCTATCAGACATTGTGGTACCGCCTTATCAAGCTTATTCTGGGTTATTATTACTCATTATGACATCATTCTGTACATATGTTTGTTCATTTTTTTCATTGTTTGTATCTGCCATCAGAAAGCAAGCTTCTTGAGGCCAGGGGCTATATGTCTGTCCTATTCCCTGCCTCATCTGCAGCATGATATGGGTGTCCAAAAGATATTTTGCCAAATGAGTGAATGAATGATTGAATGTAAGGATAAAGTAGCTGATACGATTGACATGTTTACCTATTTTCAAACATCAGAATAACCCAACCACTCTTCTGCTAGAGTTGAACCACTTGGATTTAGACAATCCAGACAGGATGCTAAATTTAACCTTCACTCAGTCCTATTTACAATGCAATTGAAAGCTAGGGATTTGTTCCATTTACTTCTTTGTGTATTGGCTTTCGAATGAGGTGCTTAATTCCAGTCCGCATGCTAAACGTGTACGGACTCTGTGTTGGGCCTCCCGTGCCACCTTTGGGATCCTCACACAGTGCAGGACAGCGTTATTAATCTACTCTCTACCGATGCTACAGTCGCACCTTGCAGATTGTCGAGGAGTGACAGATGGGCATTGCCCCGCAGCCCCGAAAGGCGATCTATGGGGTTCTGGACTAATGGCTTTTAGAAAAGTCATTATTGATCAAGCAAAGTTTCCAACTTGGTAAAAGTGGGGGCTTAAGGAAAACAACATTGTTTCAGAACAGAGATGACCTTATCTGGTTTGCTCTTAACCCTCTGAACCTAATTCTCATAATTCAAAAAACATATATGAAAAACCTACCAAGAAACAGAAGCTATGTCAGGAACCACAGCTTTTAAAGTAGAAGTAAAGACCATCTTTGCTCTCTTATACTTCTCTATCATTATAGTGAGACCATAACTCACACAAAAATCCATAAAAGAGTCAAGAAAGTGTCTCTTTGAAACTTTAAAAAATGGTCTAGTTTTCCAGTCACAGGTGGGCCTTGACATTTGTTACAGTAAACAAACAGAAAAACAGCCATATTTAAAACTCCTGTCTGCCTTTGGTGTCATGCTTATGGAGCAGGGTTATGTAGTAGTATTAAATTCTCTAATCATGTGATCAACGGCAGCAAAAATAATGGTCTAAATGGTTGACATATGTGTCCTTACTCATTTCAGACTCTGCTCAAGTCACAAGTCTTGATTTAATGTACCTAAAGCCCACTTCCTTTTTCTCTTAAAATCTATGTTTCTTCAATCCTTAATGCTCACCTTCACTCTTAGCCACTTTGGGGATTCTGGTCATTTATAAATGGCCACTACCCTAAACCTAGAAGATAAGACACTCAGTTGCCAGTGGCATAATTCCACCCTGATTTTGGCCCAAATCCTGTGTCCATCCTCTGCCACCGTCCTCTGTTGTTACCAGAATCATCACACAATCACCAGGACAGAGATGATGAAGTGGAATTCCGTGTACCTGAATATTGACCTGACTTGGGACTTCATGTCAGCTTGACATTCTATGAATGACTGAAATTTAAAACTCTGAGTATAGGAAACATTTTGTCTGAATCTCTTTAAAAGAAATCATAAGCAAGTACCTCTAATAGGAATTTGTTTCCTTAACTAAGATTTAATTAAGATATTCTGGAAGATAACTGGACAAAATGACAAAGCAATTGTTTTACTCTTTACTCTAAAATCCTATTGTAAATATTTGTCATTGGTTCCAAGACAAGAAAATAATTGGAATCAGTGTTTCCATAGGATAAATGGGTCATTGGCTGGCTACCAGATGTATGGATGGATAGATGATAGGTACATAGATAGATAGATAGATAGATAGATAGATAGATAAAATAAGAGCTAAACTTCCAAAGGAAATCTAAAAGAAAATATGATCATTAGCCAGAAGGACTTGAATCCAGTCCACCTACAGGAATCCTCAGCTAGGACTACCTAAATTAAGTAAGCCAGTGGGACACTAATAAAATCTTCTAAAAGGCAGATCTGGTCCCCTACCTTGTTTTTATCAATAAAAACACTAAGTGTCCTGAGATTAGTTAAAAAGCCAAGTAGTGTCCTCAAGTTTGAGGTCACTAAAACATGCTGACTTAGACACGGTCATGTTAGTGCTTTGTTCATGGACTGCTAAGCAGATGCGCATACAATTGATGGTGTCATCAAGGTTAAGCTTAGGTGAACCTGCCTAGAAATAGGTATCTTAACCAATTTCAACTAATAGTTTTTCTCTTAACCATTTGTATTATTATGTTCTCCCAGTAGAGAGGATGTGATGGCCTTATAACAGATACATTTTATATCTTTTTTTGTTTGGAGACAGTGAAGGCAGAGAGAGGGAGCTGGTGTCTACTGAGTTTCTTCTGTGTATCAACTACTTCACAAATAATAACAAATTTACTCCTTATCTGGTAGTCAATCTTTGTCTAATATTCTGATTTTAGAAAAAATGTTGAAACTGAGTTTTCTAATGTCACGAGGCTGGAATTTAAATCCAGGTATATCTGACTCTTGAGGTCATGTTCTCACCAATACACTGGCTGCTTGGAAATTTGAGGTTTTAAGAAAAGGAAAAGGAGAATTACAAGAAAAGGGGAAGCACAGAGCTCAGTCACACTGCCCTTGTGCCAGAATTCATAGTTCAAATTCATAGATCCATAGGGTCACCCACCTGGGCTGAAGGGGAGTGGCATGCAGGTGGTAGGTAGGTGTGTGCAATCTAGACATGGAAAGGGCTTTAGTCATGAATGAGTTCAGGATCTTTATCTTAGCATTCAGGAAAGCAAGACTCAAAATGAGAAAGTTCCTTGCACAAGATCATACTTTGTTATTTAAATTAAATGTTTTTAGCTAATACACAAAAGCATAGAAGTTGTACTTTGTTGTGGAATCATATTTGATTTTGACAGTTCTTCAACAGCACAGTTAAAACTAAAATCCCATAAATCTTGATGCTCAATTCAAAGCTCTTTTTTATTATCTACTCAATCTTTTCAAGAAGGATTTCTCAGACATAGGACCTACATTCATGTTCTTTGTAGGCCAAAATCAACTGCAGGGGAAAAAAAAGAAAGAAAGAAAGAAAGAAAGAAAGAAAGAAAGAAAGAAAGAAAGAAAGAAAGAAAGAAAGAAAGAAAGAAAGAAAGAAAGAAAGAAAGAAAGAAAGAAAGAAAGAAAGAAAGAAAGAAAGAAAGAAAGAAAGAAAGAAAGAAAGAAAGAAAGAAAGAAAGAAAGAAAGAAAGAAAGAAAGAAAGAAAGAAAGAAAGAAAGAAAGAAAGAAAGAAAGAAAGAAAGAAAGAAAGAAAGAAAAGACCGAGTCTGGGACTTGTGACTACTCAAAAATCCTAATATCTATTCAAAGTAATGGATCCTTTAAAGAAATCCCTTCTTATTGCAATAAAGCATGAGTCTGAATTGCAATCAAAAGAAGAGAAGACAGATTTATCCTTAACCCTTAATTTATCTGTTCCTTTGCATAAAGAGCATGGATTAGGGAAGGCATTTGCTTGCTGTGTTTCCTTAAGTCACTAAACTTCTCTGAGCTGCATTTTAATCATCTCTAAAATGAAGAAAGTAATAATACAGTGGTTCCTCATTATCTCAAGTTTAATATCTGAGTCTGCCCAATAATGAGACTGCACAGGAAAGCAAAAGTCATCATAACATGAAAATATTCTCTAATGCTCTAATGAGTCAATCACTTATAAAATTAGACTGCTCTCCATTTTCCTTCTTTCTTAAGATTCGTGTCTATCTTAAGCCATTAAAAATCAATGTCTTTGATAATTATTCTATAAATATCATGCAAATCCTTTGCCAAATAAAACTCTAAATCTCAGAAAAGCTTCAGAATTTCAAGCAATGAAAGAGAGTAGTATTGGAGAACAGCGTGTATCACACACAAAACAGCTGGCGGAGAAGGGCTTGGCTTGGTTTGGCAGCTCAAAACTTTGAACAGAGAGGAGGTAAAGTTGGTGACAAGGAAGGAATTTTAAAGAAAAAAATGAGTACCTAAATAATAATAAAAGTCCTTGGGAAAGCTGATAAGACCTTGAATATTTCACAAAAGTGACCTTCTTTTTGATGATGCTTTGTAAGTTAATTAAACATGAAAAGATGTGGCATTGTGTTCTCACAGAGCTTTGCCAGAAATGGTGTCTTTTAAAAGAAAAACCTTCATTATTTTCAATAATTAGCACTCATTGTCATTATAACCAAAATCATTATATTTGTGAAAAAAACCACATTATTTTCATTACTTTAACTCCATTTTTTTTCAAGATAAAAGTCTCAATTGAATCCTTTTTCCCTTTCATACTATGAAATTTTAGTTGCAGCTTTAAGTGGATTCCCTTGTAGTGAGTAATTATCCTTGCATAATAAAGCTCTCTTTTATCTGTACCATTTCCTATGTTATAAGGAAAAAATGAGATGAGACTTGCAAATGCATTTTGGGAATTCTGGAGTGCTATATTAATGTTAGTATTCACTTGGCTTCCAGAAAAATGTCTTATTTACTATATGCAAGTTACTTTCACATACATTATTTATTTTACTCCCAAAACAATTCATGGAGGTGAGTATATCATCTCTAAACTGTATATTAGAAAAATACAGAAACTGCTCAAGGTCACCTAGTTATTAGTTGGCTTAGCTATGCTGAGAACAAGTCCAAGGTTTGCATTATATTTCTTAGAGCCATAGAAAAGCCACTATTTTCAATGCTGGTCAACCATATGCATTTTGTATGTGTCTATGTAATGCATTCATTCAAGAAATATTTATTGATCATCTATTCCCCTAGAAATATTGTGGTGATTGATGCTTTCATAGAGGGTGCATTCTAGTGGAGTGTATCATACCAACAAGAAAGCTAATAATTTAAGTAGGAAAATATCCTACTGGGTTAAGTGCTATGCAGAGAATAACAAGCAACATAGAAAACATCTGTTATAGATCAAATAATGTAGCACTTTGCATACATTAACTCATTTAATTTTCATAACAACTCTATGAAACATGGAATATTATTATCTTCAGTTTTCAAATGAGAACACTGAGTTGCAGAGAGGTTAAGTTATTGTCTTGTGCCACATAGCTGGTAATGGTAAAGCCAAGCTCCACACCTATGTTCGTGGAGGTACTCTCAGTCCTGTTCTGTACATAGGTTTATGTGATAGAAAGTTCAACATTTCTAGCAATTACAGAAATTAAAACTAAAGTGAGAAAAAACAAATAAAAGATACTAGAAAACAGTATTTTTATAACAGCATCACAATAAAAAAATTTCTGTGAAACTGACTATACCTCTTTATTAACAATGTGAAGTATATAAGAAAGACTATATGTTTCTTTTTCATTTTGACTCTCAGAATAATCAAAGCCTAATGTTAATCATATATGCAGCAAATGCATGCAACATTATTTTTACTACAATTATGAAAAATTATCTGTTAGACATTGTGCTTTGATTCATATTTTCTGAACCTCATTCATCTCAATTAATGTTTTATCATTTTGCCTTATGTGGTTCTGTTTTATGATAGTCTACATATTTTGCAAAGTAAGATAAGTTATAAACAAATAAGTGCATTATGTAATAGAATCCTTTCTAACCTTTCATAAGGTGTCACATTTTAGGGCTGCTCATCTAGGCATCCCTTCCTGTTGGTGATTACTTTGTAATTCACTGAAAAGGATGGTTACACACCAGCCAAAAAAATGAGAAAGTACAGTGAGATTTCATCCCACTCCAGTCAGAATGGCAATTATCAAGAATACAAATACCAAGAATATTGTCAAGAATGTGGGGGAAAGGGTATACTCACACACTGCTGGTCAGACTGCGAATTGTAACTACTCTAGAAGACAGTATGGAGATTCCTCAGGAAACTAGGAATAGAACCACCATTTGACCCACCTATATCACTCCTCAGTATATATCCAAAGGAGTTAAAATTGGCATAGTACAGTGACATAGTCACATCAATGTTTATAGCAGCTCAATTCACAATAACTAAGTTATGGAATCTAACTAGATGCCCATCAACAGATGAATGGATAAAGAAAATGTGGTTTATATACATGATGGAATATTATACAGCCATAAAGAAGAATGACTTTATGATATTCGCCAATAAATGGATGGGTCTGAAGACTATCATGCTAAGTGAAATAAGTCAATTCCAAAATAACAAAGGTTGAATGTTCTCTTCTGATATGTGGATGATAACCCACAACAAGTGGGAGAAAGGGGAAAAATAGAAATTCATTGGATTAGACAAAGGGGAATGAAGGGGAGGGAGGGGAAAAGGAATAGAGAAGATAGTGAAATGAATCTGACATAATTTTCCTATGTGCACATATGAATACATCACAGTGAATCTCACCATCGTGAGTATCCGCAAGACTGGGATCCTAATTAGAATAAGACCTATTCCATGATTGTATCAATATATCAAAATAGATTCTATAATCATGTATAACTAAAAGGAACAAATAAAAAAATTTTAAAAGCAAATTAAAAATCTGAACTTCAAAAACAAAAAAAAAGTAACAGGTAACATAAGTACAATTGCTTCTCAATATGTACTCCTTATTGGTAATAATGTGGTATTCAGTCTTCCGACATGTATACGAAGCATAATGGATTATCTCAAATAACAAGTTCCTTTAGTTCTTTTGCTGAATGAGAACCCAGAAATTGGAGTATCTAAGCCAAGACCGGCTTTGCTCAGAATCTCGAAACAACTTAAGTTCCCACCACTTCCATTTGGATCCTCCGCAAAACTCTGTTAATATACAGAGAGTTTTCATAGTCATTAGGGCAGGAGTTTACCACTCAATAATATTGGAACTGCACCACGCTACTTCTTATAGGAAAGTGCAAAACTGAGAAGTGTTGGGTGAGCTGGGAACTGAAGTCACTCATTTCAGGATGATTTCATCTCTCTCCAGTTGCTGTAACTTACTGTTCAGCTGTGATCCTCGCTCATCCCCAGATCTGAAGATCAGAGGAAACAATGATCGTGTTTCCAATTAGAACAAACAGTAGCTATCTTGAGCTGTATCATTAATCCTTTCAGGGACATTTGTATTGTGTTACTTATTCTGTAGCCTAATGAGGCATGAAAAGAAGAATCTCTTTCCTTTTCCTGTCTCTAAATGCAAGTCCAAATAATAGCTCCTGTTGCAGAAGACTGAGGTTAATTTGAAGTAAAGACCCAGCAGGGGAAATTTTCACTTGTCTAGGCAATAGAATCAAATGTGTATAGGCACTGTCATAAAACTGTCACCTTGTGACTCTCCTTTTTGCAGCCCGAGTCTCAATTTTGTAGAGCTTTCACTTGGTGTGTACCTGCTGTCTTTGAATGTGTGCACAGAATTTTGCATCCCTTATTTACCAAAGTTTTCTTTATTAAAACTGTTCAACACGGCAATGTTCCTGTTTGTTTTGTCACTCAGTAACACATGTGCCAACTCTTACAGGAGGATGCAGAGATGACTAGGACATCATCTCTACCTTTAAAGAATATGAGAGAGGGCGCTAAATTTAACGGTGAAGCTTCACCGTTAACATCATGAGAAATAAAAATACAGAAGATTGTTTCCCTCACTATCCCCTATGTTTCTTTTAAGCCCTTTCTAATATGGTCTTATCAGTAGAAGCGAGCATTCCCAGTTCACCTCCCCATACACCTGAGCTCTGCGACATATCCAATCAATAATTGTGGGTTGGTGTACTTGATTGTTTTCACTTGTAGGAATATTATCTGTATCTTGAGTTGAGGGGCAATCTGGTTGGGGAGAAATCTACCCAAGTAATTTTTATGCACCTTTTACCTTTAGAGTGTGTTAAAATCTTACCTGATGTGTGCTTGTTAGACACACAGCTATCAGGGCCCTTTCACTGGAAGGTCTAAATCATGCTACAAATTTATTGATCTTTTTCTCCAATCAAAGGGTAATGTGAGAGTGTGTGTTTGTATGTGTGTGTGTGTGTGTGTGTGTAAACATCTGTATATATGTGTATATGTGTACATATATATGTATAATATGTTTGGTTAGATGATGGATAGATAGATAGATAGATAAAGAACTAGAAAAAGCCTCACCCTAGTGTGCTACCAAATGGAGTTCAGGCAGTTTCAGTCAAATTGTATGATAGGAGAAATTTGGCATATCCTCCTAATTTATCTCTAACTTCGGTTCTTAATGGCATCTTTATGCTTCAAATTTTCAAAGTATCTGTAGTCCCTTCATCTATTTCCTGAACAAAACCTGCTCTTCGACAAGGTCATGCACTCTATTTAGGTTGGAGATGCATGTCATTTCCATGTGAAATAACTAATTTAAAATTATAGTTATAGGAATATCAAGTATCATAAAGCAGGATATGGAAGTTCTGTTGTTTTGTCCCATAAAGGTGAGGCATCTTGATATGCTGAAATCCCACAATGTAGGGTAGGAACATAATTGTGACTAGGAAACCAATCAAATTCCTATGGAAACTTTAGAGCCTGTGGTTATATTTGTGCAAGCAACCATTAATGACTCTTTTATAATAGAAAAAAAGAGAAAGAATAGAGAGGTATTAAAATGTGATAAATTCACTTTGGTAAATAAGTGAATTATTAGAATTCACTTTGGTAAATAAATCAGAACCCTAGTGTATTTGGCTCCCTCGTTTCATTGAATTTGCATACTTAATAAAGGTGAAAATAATATTTAAAATAAAAAGAGATGGAATCTGCTTCTCATAATGATAGTATAGTTCCTTGGGGAAAGGAGTTGTTCAATGGTCTCTCTGCTCTCATACCTTTGCAGAAGCTCAGGGCACGAGAGACATGACCACCAGGAGGGTCCCATAGTTTTAACTGAAACTTTGGGATACATTTCAGGATTAAACTTGGAGAAAACTGTATGAAAATATTTTTTAAATTGGGAGGAAGGTAAAATTTAATCTTCAAGGGAAAGATATTAGAAATAGAGGAGAGGAAAAGAAGGAAAGGAAGAAGTATAGACAGTAACACAGTGTTGATGATAAAAGGTTCTGTGAAAAAGATAGCAAACAGTCTGTTTTGGTTTATTTTTGTGACTTTGGTGAAGCTACTGCCATTTTCACAAACTCTCAGTAAGGTATCCAAGACCAAATCCACCAAAATGCAACATGGGAGTATTTTTGTTTGTGCCATTTGGGTGAAAATGGAAGAAAAGGGTTTTGTTCCTTATATGTATGTGTATGTGTGTGTGTGTGTGTGTGTGTGTGTGTAATTATATATATATATATATATATATATATATATATATATATATATATATATATATTTACATATATATATATATATATATATATATATATATATATATATATATGAATGGAAAGAGCACACTCGTAAAAAAAGATAATCCAGACACAGCACTGTTGGATCAGAAACAAGATCCTGGCATCAGAAGTGGCCAGAATGGTGCAGGCACTGCTCCCATAGTCACCACCCCCAATCATATACACACATATGGCGTCTGCTCCTGTTCACAGGACAGCATTGCAGCCACCTTCATTGGAAACCCGAAGGTCACCTTACATGTGAGCTATACATGTGATATGTAGTTAGTATATAGAACTGTAGTAGGTATGCATTTTTACTTAAATTTACTCAAATATGTAATATAACACAGTCATTAGCATTTTTGTATTTTGATGATAGCATTTGGTCTTTATCAATTGATTCCAAGTTCCCTTAGTTGCTTTGAATTCTACTGGGCAGTAGATTGGGCAGATCTATGGGAAATGAAAGAGGTAGACAAGGATATATAGTTCTTTGTCCTAAGAAAAGAACTTCCAAATAAATCCTAAGTATTATAAATGGAAGCATCCTTCTCCTGAATTTCCTACCCTGGCCCTTAAATAAAAATCTGCATCAAACTATTTGGTGAAGGAATCAAACATGTGTGACTCTGGTGTTGCCTTTCTCCTATTCAAACCTGCCCATGAGGATGGACTGTGCAATCTATGTTCCTACACCCTTGAGATGAACACACATAGCTCAGGATCTGCCGTTTCTTGAAATGCAGTCTTTCTTTCTCAGTCACCACTAATAGAGCTCAATACACCCAGAGCTACAATTCTAGGCAAGTGAAAGTACTTGGCAGAGCCATCTTAACTAGGATATTCCAAATGAGGTAAAGGTGGTGGAAATCCCATCGCAGCCATTGATCCCAAGAACTTTTCCTAGCCTAGGTTTACTAATAATAATATTTTGATCCCTGTTCATCATTTTCCTAGTAATTTCCTCAATCGATTCCAAATCTGCCCTGGAGGCAGAAGATGCATGATTAATCATTACCCCAAAACCCCATAATCTATTTTCTGTGAGTATCATTCTATAACTAAAACAGAAGTGATCAGTAATTGATGGTGATTACCTGGCAGCCACGCTGAGGTTGTCATTTCTACAAAGGAAGCCAATTTTCTAAAAATGCATGTTAAATGCCGTACACAATTGATTCTGTATGTCATTAAGCCAAGGAGGATATTACTTGGGGGGTTATTCATTTTTATTTTACTTTAATGAGTGTTAAGAACCTCTAAATCACTTATAACAATCAAGGCGATTAACTTCGTGTGGCTCTGTGATGTTGGAACCTCACAGCACTCCCGGTTCCTGAAGCTTTCCTTCTTTATTAGAATTCACTTTGGTAAATAAGTCAGAACCCTAGTGTATTTGGCTCCCTCATTTCATACATTGCATATGTTCCTGTGAATTTTAGTTACCTTTTCAGATTTTTCTGGGAAGAGAAAAGCATGGTATTCCTTTGGCATATTTTATGAGGCTGAGTATTTTGATGGATTCTGACTACTGAAAGGCTTTTAAGTTCCATATTTCACATCAAATTTTAGAGCTGACCTTTTCTTTTATTGAGGGTTACAATAGATAACAAGAAAGGCCCGATCATGGGTTATTTTAGTTAATAGAAGCAGTGCTTTGAATGCCTATAGTTCTCTCAGAATATGCTCAAAATATTTCATATATTGATACATCTGTTCAAAAAAAATTTTTTCTATTCCGGATCCTAGGGCCTAAACATGGACGCCTGCGGCATTTCTGGATCCTAGAGCCTAAACATGGACGCCTGAGGCACTTCCAGATCCTAGAGTTTCAACATGGACATGCACCAAAGGAATTTCTGGATCCAGGAGCCTAAATGTGCACCTGAGGAACTTCCGAGGACTTAAACATGGATGCCTGAGGCATTCCAGATCCTGGGGCCTAAACATGGACGCCTGAGGCACTTCTGGATCCTAGAGCCTAAACATGGATGCCTGAGGAACTTCTGGACCTGGGGGGCTTAAACATGGACGTGCACCTGAGGAACCTCCAGATCTGTGGGCCTAAATATGGATGCCTGAGGAACTTCCGGATCCGGGGGCCTAAATATGGACATGCACCTATGGAACTTACAGACCCTGGGGCTTAAACATGGACGTGAGCCTGAGGAACTTCCAGATCCAGGGGCCTAAACATGGACGTGTCCCTGGAACTTCTGGGTCCTTGTGCCTATAAAGGGCAGGGCTTGACTCTCAGAAGGGATGTGGCCCATGAAGGGGAGCCGAGTATGGGGCCTGTTGGTGGGCAGACTGAGCTGTCGCACCCTGAACTTGAATGTGACGGTGGCCTCACTTCCCGGCCTTTCCCTGGGTGTCACTTCCTCCCCTTCCATTCCGTGCCAGGGAGGAATTGAGACCAGGAGCAGGGGCGAGGCCCTGAGGAGGGACACTGTCTTTCTCCTCGCTTAGCCAGGCGCCCGGCCTGGCTGGGGACGGGGACATCTTGTAACACTGGCTGCCTCCTGCATCCCTGCCCCAGGACCTCAGGGACCACAGGCAGGGACAGTCGTTGATTCTCCCCTGGCCGCTGACCCTCAGCCCTGGGGTCTGCCCAGGGAGAGCTCTGTCTCCCAGAGGGTCAGGGGGCCCCTGTGACCTGCTTCTCCTTATCCACCGTCATCCTGGGCGAGCACAGGTCAGGACACCAGATGCTACTGAGAGTGACATCTCCTAAATGGGCGGCTGGGGACTTTGCCTCTGTCCCCAGGCCTCAGACGCCAGATGATCCCTCCCAGAGACAGAAAATAACCCTACACTGCCCAAGACTTATTTTTAAGCTTTGGATTCTGAAATTTTCCTGCTGCCACCTTCTTTGAGAAGCCAGTTTTTCAACAGAGACATTATTCCAGGGGCGGGGAAAAAAACATGGAGTCAATCAAACCAAGCTGACACATCTGGTCCTCCAAGAGAAATCTGGATTGCGGGGAGAACAGCCATTCTCAACTGGCGAAATAATGAAGTTCCCTTGTCCTTATTTTGTGTAAGCAAAATTAATAATCTGATGTTAATCATCAAATTATTTTTGATGAGTGCTTGGCTCATAGGAAAACTGATTCTGTTTTATGGAATGAAGTGTTACCTGATTTTAAAATTTAAAATGAAGCCAATTAGGATTGTTAAATTACACTGTCATAATTCTGTTCTTTGATAGCAGAAATAAATAAACCTTTTTAAAAAGAAATTTTTTTCTAAAATATATGGTGTAGAAGATTGTGAGATGAAAACTAGCATTTATTAAGCACTTAAGTTTCAAGTACTTCATAAAATAGGACTCATTTTATCTTTGAAATGGGCTTATCACAGTGTGCTCAAACTTTAGTTTGCATTAGTCCCATCCCTACAGGTTGGTAAAAAGGCAGATTCCCAGGGCGCATTAGACAAGATTCTGATTTAGTGGATTGCAAGAATCCAAAGGATATATATATTTAATAATCCTAACCACATTATTCTGATAGAGGTGGCATTTGAAACACACTTAGGGAACTATTGCCTGTTAAACATTATCTAATATGCCCATTGATAGAAATGAATAAATAAGAATCAGGAAGGTTAAGTAAATTGTTTAAAGCCTCCTAGTCATAGAAAACGTGGGTAGCATGCTTTTGCTGTTGAGATCAGCAGCTAAGCTTATGAGGAGTGAGGAGAAGGTAAAGGAACAAGAAATAAGTAGGAGACCATGACACGGACAAGAAATGACTATGAAAATAAGGAATAATAGTAGGGTCTTTTGTTCTGGTCAGGAAAGAGTATATGACATCAAACTTATCCTCCCACAACAAAAAGCTATAAAAAAAGTAGGCAAGATAATATACAAAGTAATATTGATAAATATTAAATATAAATAAATAAATATAAGATACAAAGTAAGAGAGAACTATGAACAGCAAATGTTGTTTAGCAATCAACACGAGTCATTCAGAAGGAGGAGGAAAAGGAAAAGGAGAAGGAAGATGATAAATACTGCATGTATGCTAACTTTCTGCCTGAGAGAATTTTCTAACATACAGCAAAGAGAAATATAGTCCAATAAAAGAGCAACAGTCCTGCTGGATCAATTAAACAGAGATATAAGTTTGAAGTTTCTAAGATACTGGGATTTTGGAGACATGGTTTTACATAGGAAAAATCCAAAAGTAAGGATCACCAAAATCTATGTAAACATTCCCCCTAGGATTCCTGTCTAGCTATTAAAATGCGCATTTATAAGGCAAGACTCCAAAAGTCCTAACAGAATAGCCACTAGGAAGCTGGAGAGGTTAGCAGATTTCAAGGCTGCACTGTTTAGAAAGTACTGGATTTTCTCAGGCCCAAAGAGAGACTTTGTGAATATCTCCATCTTTTGGTGGTAATGTTGGAAGGGCCATGCTCTAAAGTTACCACCAGGTCCTAGGAGTAAGGGTCTAAAAATAAGTGCAAAAGTGCAATAGCTCCGTCCCACTGAAACCTGAAAGCAAGCTCAGCAGGATTAAGGTAACCCTCCAGCAATTTAAATCCTTGGCCAAATAAAACTTAACTCTTTTTAGAGGGTGATGACATGATCTAGAACTACTACAATTTATCACCCAACATATCCATCATGTAAAATTAAAATCTACCAGAAAAGCAAAGTAAGAGAGAACTATGAACAGCAACCAGGAGATAAAACAGTCAATGGAAGAGACTCGGAGATGCTAAGATATTGAAGTTAGCAGACAGGCTTGAAAATTACTAATTATTATGCTAAATATCAAAGATGAGATGGCAAAAGTAGATGAAAAGCTGAAATATTTCAACAGGCATAATAAAAAGAGGACTCTGACATTCAAGATTTACAAAATATAATATCTGAAATTAAAAACTCATTGAATAACTTAAGAGTGGACAGAACATAGTGGAAGGTAAGATTGGTGGATTAGAAAACTATTCAATAGGGAAATGTCCAAACTGAAGAACCGAGAGAAAAGAACCAGAAGAGTGTATAAGTCATTCATGAGACATACTTAAATGATCTAACACACGTATAATTGAAGTTCCAGAAGAAGAGGAGAAAATGCACTATGTTTGAACAAAAAGTTATCTGAGAGTTTTTCCAACTTGATAAGGACAACAGTCCAGAAATCCAAGATAGTTAGCAAACTCCAGGACGGATTTAAAAATAAGTACTTACCTGGCTGGATACAATATAGTTAAGTTAATTTACCAACAAAAGAGCAAATGTCAAATTTAACTAGGAGTGGGAGGAAGCATATTAATTTCAATGAAGCAATAATTAAAGTGACAGTAAACTTGTGAATAGAAACTACGAGAGTTTAAGAAGCAGAAAGACAAAAAGCTGCCAATCCAGAAGTCTATACCATACCATGTCCTTGTAAAGTAAAGGCAAAAAAGGTAAAAATGAACAAAACTGAAAGACAAAAGATGGCACCTGAAATAAACGTAGACTTGCATACAAGATGCTATCCCATATGGAAGCACAGAGCTACAGGAGTAAACGGAGAAAAACAGAAAAGGGTGAAGATTTATGCTATTCTGATAATTTGTTCAATCAAGAAGTTTTCAACGAAGGCCTTCATTTTTCAAAAGATTTGCCAAATCACCCAAGCATGGGAAAGATATTATTGAAATATGTTCAGAAATTTTAATTCAAAACTTTCTATCAATTTTAAAATACCTGCTTTTATTATAACCATTTGTTAGTAAGAAGATGAATTTGACCCAATCCAACATATTGATCATATGCCAGAATCTAATCTGCTAGTTTCCAAGATTCATTTGAGTTACCTCAGGGGACTATTATATAAATCAGCATGTTCTCTCGACAAACATTTTGTGACATGTTGTCCGAGATTAACAGGAAAAGAAATGCAATGTACAATTATGGTTTCATTCTGTAAACCATAGGCATTGATTGTTGCCCACTGAGGACAAAGTATCATGAGAAGCACCTTCTGCATATAAATACAAGTGGCAGAAGACATCCATCCAGCCTTAATCAGTCCTTAATTTCCTGGGAGATAATGCAGATCAAAGTAGGAGAATAGTTGAAGATTATTATAGAATTCTCTCTCTCACACTTCCTATGCATGTATCATTTATTAATGATTGACATTTGTACTTGATGCTGTCCTAAGCATTAGGGAAACAAATGTTAAATCAATGTCGTCTACTCTCTAGAATTTATAATCTAATAGACAAAGAGAGAAACATAAAACCCAACAAATGCAATGTGTTGTAGGTGTCATAACAGGAATCTAGAAGGTTACAGGAGAAAATAAGCGATTCATTCTAGGATGTGTCAGGAAAGTGTTCATGGGGAGGTAAACATAAGCTCCAAATTTTGAAAGATGAGAGGCCATTTACCAATAGCTGTGAAGGAGAAAAGCATGTCAGGTAGAGGAGGCAGAGATGAAGGGCATGGGTTAGAAAAATAGTAGATCTCATTTGGGGATAAATCTGACACTGTGTGAGGTGAACATGATTAAAGGGGATGCTGGGAAAGTTCACAGAAAAGAGATTATTGAATATATTCTATGCCGTATATAAGATACAGGACCTTATTTTGATGTTAAAAACTGCCACTACACAATCCAAATCTTCTTTTAAAGGAGAAAGAAATGTGGCTAAGCTCTGCTAGAACTCCTATGATAGCCATGATTCAAATGTGGCTATTTAAATTCAAATTTAATAAAATTGAAAAGTCACTTCCCTAGTCGCACTCGCCACATGTGACATAATTATAAGAGACATACAACTCGCCACTCTTTGATTTCACTATGTACCCAATGGTTTAAGAAACCTAAGTTTCTCTTTCATTTGGGCAAAAAGAAAAACGGGAGTTCCAGACCAGTGGCAGTGGAGATTTAATTATCACGTTGTTCAGAAATATAAACTGGCAGGATCTCTGCTGTCCTCAGAATGCAGCTTCCTGGATCACCCTAGGCATCCTCACCCAGCCAGCTGCCTGGGAGGAGTATAGGGGATTACATATAAAAGACTTTATGGGCCATTATCATAAATGACACATATCCTCCACTAACAGCTCATAGACTAGAGCTCAGTCTCCTGGATGCAGGAAGGCTGAACAATGTCATGTGGCTGGGAACCCAGGAAGCAAAGAAAACCTATGAAGAATAGCCTCCAATCTCAGCCACCCCTGGATACCCCTTGATAACTTGAGGTCTTATTAGTAGTATCAATTATTATACTGCACCTAACACTCCCTGGGGCCGTCAAGACCCTGCCTAATTCTCCTGCTAAATGTTCCCGGACTTTGAGATTTAAAGAGTGTTTCTCAACCTTCTGCTTTACTGTTAACAATAGTAGTTGTCATTTTTCCCCCACTCTTGTATTGTAACTTAGATAAAAACAGAAATTATCATGAGAAAATAGATACACAGATTTTTTTTTTTTTTGTATGGGTAAGTCAAATTTTCACTGTTCCAAGTCAAATGGTTGCTAAACATTTCATTCTTGGAATATAGTGCACACTGGATTTATGTCTTCACTATTCACAGGCTACTTCATTTATTTTAGAAATTTTTGACAGTTATGAGATTGCTAGAAATCTGACTTCTGTTTAAGTTAGACATTGTTCTTTATATCCCTGACTGTTATAAAAGACTTAATTTGCTGGGTGTGGTGGTTCACACCTGTAAGGCCTATGGTTTCCAAGGCTGAGGCAGGAGGATCACAAGTTCAAAGTCAGCCTCAGAATAGTGAGTCCCTGAACAACTGGAGATTCTGTCACAAAAACAAAACAAAGAATAAGAAGAAGGCTATGACTTAGTGGTTAAGTTCCCCTGGGTTCAATCCCCAGTACGCACCCCCCCCAAAAAAAAAAAACACTTCAATTTATAAGTTGTCTAGATTAGTAACTGGTAACATTTGCTCTATTGCAGAGGAAATTGTATGTAATAAATGTCATCACTAGCCAAGAATGGGAAGACATCATTTATGAGCTAACTTGGACTTTCTGGAGTGCTAATATATATGAAATTAAGAGGCTTTTGCGAAACTTAAAATTTAAAACTACTGCACAGTTTATAAAATATGTGTCTATGAGAATATGCAATACTCACAAATAATATTTTAAATACACCTTTATGAGTACCTTATTCAGCATTATTCATTTGTTCACTCATTTGTTGATCATCTACTGTATGCCAGAAATTGTTTTAGGCATTAAGGAAATAGTAGTGTACAATCCAAACAAGGTTTAGCTCTAGATGTTATGTAAATATCTAGAAAGAACCATAGGCCTCAGTTCACAGCATTTACTGGAAAACTGAAAAAAAAAATTGCTATGCAAGTATTAAAACAAAAATGTGGTGAATTAATATTGTACCTTGAATTATGATGAGTATGGCATATATTTTGCAACATTTGGAAATGAAGTTGAGAGAAAAAACAATCAATACATAGGTATGTGGGTAACAAAGTTAAAGTCATTGTCTTCAGTAAGTAAACACTTACACTGAAGTGAACAGAACAGATATATTCTCAATTCATCATCTGATAGGTTAAAATTTTCAACTCCTTAAACATATTTTTTTTGGAAAACTTAACCCTGGAATGAGGCCAATCCAAATGTAGTGGTATTTAAAATCACGAGCCCATGTAGAAGGCCCAGGTTCTACAGTGAAGGTAGAAAGTTGGTCAGTATCTGTTTTAGTCAGCTTTTTCACTGCTGTGACTAAAAAGTTCTCACAAGAACAATTTTACAGGAGGAAAAATTGCTTTGGCGGCTCATGGTTTCAGAGGTCACAGTCCATAGGCAGCTGGTTCCATTCCTTGGGGCATAAGGTGAAACAGAACATCATGATAGGAGAGTGTGGTGGAGGGAAGCAGCTCACATAATGATCAGAAAGCAGAGAGAGAGAGAGACTCCACTCTCCAGATACAAAATACATACCCCAAAAGCAACTCCCAAAGACCCACCTCCTCCAACCACACCCTACCTGCCTTCAGGTACCACTTAGTTAATCACATCAGAGGATTAAATCACTGATTGGGTTAAGGGTCTCATAACCCAATCATTTTTCTTCTAAACCTTCTTGCATTGTCTCACACATGAGCTTTTGGGGAATAGGTCACATCCAAACCTTAATACCTTCTTATTCTATTTCTGTGGCTATAAAAAAAAAATCTTAAACTGAGTGAATTGTAAATACTGTAAATGTATTTCTCAAAGTTCTGGAAGTTGAGGAGTCAAGATAAAGTCACCAAGTCACCAACAGCTTCAGTGTCTGGCCAGGGCTCCCTCTTTGTTTCCAAGAAAGCATCTTGATACAAAGAGGTGGAAGGAGAAAAGACGATGAACTCCCACCCTCAAGCCCTTTGTGATGGCACTAATCTCACGATAGGGGCCAAACCCACAAGGTCTAATCCCCTACCTATTAGTACTGTTGCATTTGGCATTAAGTCTGGAGGGGTGCCAACATTCAAACTATAGCAGTAACATTTGCTCTAAAGTATTGGTGAGGAATGGTGAAATCTAGGTGGCGCCCTAACCCAAGTGTTATACAGTTTCAAATCACCTTGAGGCCCAGCCACATGCAGCACTAGAAATACTTCAATATGTTTTAAAGAAGGTATAGTAAAATGTTAGTGATAAAATCCAGGCCTTATCCTCATTACCCACATTCTGCCACTAACATCTCACTATACCCTTTTTCACATATAAGTCTTTCCATCTTTCATCCATTTATCTATCTTATTTTAGATGCATTTCAAAGCATATTGCAGACATCTGAACACTGTGTACATCATTGATAAAAATTTAGTATTTGTCTATTCTTGTTAACTTTTATAAAATTCATGTACAATGAAATGCACAAACTCAAAGTGTATAGTTAATGAATTTTGATAAATGAATGCACTTGCATTATCCAAATCGCTATTAAGATATAGAACATTTTCATCACACAAGGGAGTTCCCTCAGGCCCCTTGCCAGTCTATTCTTAAACTCAACCACCAGCAGCAAACACTCTTCTGATATTATTCTACCATAGGTTATCCAGCGTTAACATTTCATGTAAATGGCATCCCACTACATATGTACATTTGCAATATATATTATGCAGTTTAAGATTTCTTTCACATGACAAAATATTCTGAACCTATATTCATGTTTTCCCAAGTAGCAACAATTCATCCCTCATTACACTGGTATTATGTATAATATATAAATATTTCATAGTTCTTTTATTCCTTCTTATATTGGTGAACATTTGGGTCAATTTGTGGCTGATATAAAGAAAGCTGCTATAACCATTCTTGCACAAGCTCTGTTTGTTAACATGCTTTTATGTCTGTTGTGTGAATATGTAGTAGGGGAATTGCTGAGTCACAGAATAGGTGTATGTTTACTTTCATAAGAAAATGGAAGGACACAGAATTTTTTCCTGTTTATTATGCAACAGATGTAAAAGCATGTTAGCATTTCTGATAACACAGAGAACAGTATGCCTGGGTGAAATAAGCCAATAAAAACAAATACTGCATGATTCTACCTCTATGAGGTATCTAAAAATAATCAAATTCATGGAAGTGAAAAATAGAATGTGGTTTCCAGGAACTGGAAAGAGGGAGAAATGGGACATTGTTTTTTTTTTACTGTGTATAAAGTTTATGTCATGCTATGTAAGTTCTAGAGCTCTGCTACATAACTGTTTTAGTCAGCTTTGCCATGCTGTGACCAATATACCCAGCAAGAACAGCTTAGAGGAGGAAAAGTTTATTTTGATTCATGGTTTTGGAGGCTCAGTTCGTAGTCAATCAACTCCGTTGCTCTGGGCCCAAGGTGAGGCCGATCATCGTGGCAGAAGGTCATGGCGGAGGAAATCTGCTCAGTGCATTTCAGCCAAGAAGCAGAGAAAGCTTGGGCTCAAGGAGCCAGGGATATTGTAATCCCAGGGACACACCCTCAGTGACCTACTTCCCCCAGTCATGCCCTACCTGGCTACAGCTGTCACCCATTCATCCATTTAAATTACTAATCCATAAAATAGATTAAGTCACAATTCTCATCATCTGATTATCTCACCTCTGAATGTTCCTGCATTGTCTCACACATGAGCTTTCAGGGAACACCTCACATCCAAATCAGACAATAACATAGCACCTATCACCATTGATAAAGCATTATACAATCAAGATAAAGTCCCCAAATATATTAAGAGGATAGATTTCAAGTGTTCTTACTACTACCCCTTAATAACCCCACAAAAAAGGCATAAGGAAATCTTGGTAAGTGATGGATATATTTACTGCCTTGGTCACATCACTTGCATGTGCACATGACCAAACTCACCAAGACTGATGCTTATGCACAATTTTGTATGAATATAATAAGTAAGTTAATTGATTATTTTTAAGAAGAAACGGGTAGGTCATTTTCTGAATTGGATGTAAAATTTTAGAATCTCATCAAAAATGTATGAGGATTCCATTTGTTCTACATCCTCACCAACATTTGGTGTTTTCAGTCTTTTTAATTTTAGCCATTCTAGTGAATGTGCAATGGTATCCCATTATGATTTTCATTTGCATTTCATGATGATGCTGAACATGTTTTCATATGACTATCGTCCATTTATATATATTATTTTCCATGAAATATACTTTTAAATCTTTTCTCCATTTTACACTGGGTTAGCTATCCTTTCATTATTGATTTCTGTGAGTTCTATGTATAAACCTTGAGTTCCATTTCTTTGTCAAATAAATGTTTTGTGATTATTTTCTTCAACCTGTCATAATCTTAATGGTGTCTTTTGATGGACAAAACTTTTTAATTTTGGTGAAATTTTATTGGTATTTTATTTTATGATTATTTAATTCTATGACTAAGGAGTCTTTACCTACCCCTAAGTCATGAAGATGTTCTCTTGTGTTTCTCTATAAAAGCATTGTCTTGTTTTTTCCATCCTTAGTTAACTTTCTGTGTCTGGGGTGAAGTAAGGAATATAATTCTTTTTTTCAATGTCATTCTAGCACTATTTGTTGAGAAGAATTTTCTTTCCCCACTGGATTGGCTGACAAGTAGCTGTAATAAGAGGGGGGCTCATTCCACAGTTATCTCTTCTGTTCTACTGATCTAATTGTAGATTTTTATGCCTGCACTATAGTGTCTTGATTATGGTAGTATTAGAATAAGGTTGTAAGTTTTAAAGTCAGGTAGTGTCAGTCTTCCCTCTTTGTTCTTCTTTTTCAATTATGCTTTGAATATTCTAGGTTGTTTTCACTAATACAAAAAAATTAATTGGCTTGAAAACTGTTGGCACTATATTTGGGACACTACTGATCTATAGATAAATTGAAATCTTGAATCTACTGGGTCTTACAATTGATTAACAAGGCATGTCTCCACTTATTTAAGTCTTCTTCAGTTTTCTCAAGACCATTCGGGGAGCCTTCAGTGAAGAGTTCTTTTTGTTTAAAACTGTTTTATTAAAATTCATCCCTTAGTATTTCATTTTTTGATGCTAAAGTAAGTGGAATTGCTTTTTTTATATAATTTTATTTTAGCACAATATTTTTTTAATTTTTTTTAAAGAGAGAGAATTTTAATATTTATTTTTTTAGTTTTTGGCGCACACAACGTCTTTGTTTGTATGTGGTGCTGAGGATCGAACCCGGGCCGCACGCATGTCAGGCGAGCGCTCCACCGCTTGAGCCACATCCCCAGCCCGTGGAATTGCTTTTTTAATTTAATTTTCAAATTGCTTAATGTCAATATGTAAAAATATAACTGATCTTTATATTTTACCTCATAGCCTTTTTTTTGGCAAAGCAGACATATTGACTAGTTCTAGTAGATATTTAGTAGATTTCTCAGAATATTCTAATTAAGAAATTATGTGTTCTGCAAATGGAGACACTTTTATTTTTCCTTCTATATTCTCATGCTTTTCTTGGTGGATTTATTATAATGAGTAGGACCTGCAGTACAGTGAAGACCTCCAGTACAACAGAAATCGTGTGAGAGTGGGAGAGTTGTCCTTGTTTAACTAGTCTGACTAGGAGAGCGTTAAATATCTCAACATTAAGTATGATTTTATCTGTAGAGCTTTTAAAATGATGGTTTTCAGGTGGTGGAATATCTTTCTATTCTTAACTTTCTAAGAAATCTTTACAATAAATGGGTATTAAATTTCCTTCTTCCATATCTACTGATTAATTATATATTTCTCCATTTTTACTCCATTGATATGATAAATTCTACTAAACGTTTTTTCAATATTAATGACATCTTGGACTCTAAAAATAGACTTTCCTTGATGATAATTTAATATTGCTAAATTTGATTTGATATACTTTTAAGAACTTTTGATACATGTGTATGATGGATATCAGCCCATGACTTTCTTTATTTTGTAGTATCTTTGTCATGTTACAGCATCAAGAATCATAAAATACTTAAAAATAAGCTTGACCCAGAAAAGGAAAGATGCATATGCTGGAAGCCGTACAGTACTGATGAAAGAATTGAGCACAACATCCTAAATGGCGCTGATGAGACCATAGGAAAAAGGAAACACATTGTTAGTGGGAGTGTAGATTGATAAAAATCATCTCAGAAAACAGTACAGAGGCTCCTCACAAAATTAAAAATTGTCCTGAATTTGGGTACATGGCCCATCGGTTTTATTAATAGTGCTTTATTTCCAAGGTTTTAATTGAATTTGTATAATGATCATTGCATGCACCCTATCTAAGCCACAGGGTTATTATCTATGACCTTCAGGTGACAGGTTATAAGCCACTGTATAAACATAAAATACTATGGCAATAATCTCTCTTTTACTCTTTTCTTTCCCTTCTTCCTTCTTTCTTTTCTTCTCTCTTCCTCTTTCCTTCCCACCCCCTCCCTTCTTCTTCTTTCCCTCTCTCTCTTCTTTGGAAATCATAATAAAAACACCATACTTTATTTTACCTGGCATGGTATACATATTTTTAGTGCCAGAAAAAAAAGTTACTTTCTAGATAAATTGTTGTTGTTGCTTTGGGCCATTCCATCTATCAGTAGTAGATCATGTCCTCTTTCACCCAAAGTCTCTTTTTGCTTCCCTCTACTTCTTCAACCTTTTATTTTTTATTTGCCCTATTTTGGGTTCAGTTCAGCGATGTAAGTTTTTTTCTGATTATGTATTTTCATTGTTGTTGTTTTGGTGTTTTTCAAGCCCTGGGAATTGAACACTGAGCTACATCCCCAGGCCTTTTAGAAAAAAATGTTCTTGTTTTGGACAAGGTGTCACCAAGTTGCCTAGACTGGCCTCAAACTTGCCATCCTTCTGCCTCAGTTCCTGAGTAACTGGTGTTACAGGAGTGCACTACCATCCCCAGCCAGCTCTGATTCTTTTTCTAATTACTTACTTACATTCCATCTCGTTCTAGAAAGGATTTAAAAGTTCATATTTAGAAGTAAATTAAAAGTCATACACCATAAATGAGAGTAGTATATTCACTTTAGTAGGTACTCTTGGTTGACTCTGTATCTAAAAGTGTTCTGGAGTCTTCTGTGGTCTCAATCTCTCATGATTTGGGCTCCTCTTAAGAAGTTCCCTTTCTATATGTTTCCACTCTCTCTCCCACTGTTTCTCATTCTCTTGATTATCTCTCTTCATTCAATTTGCTCCATTCTTTCTTCTTTTTGTTTTTGCCTATTTCCAAGTCATTGAATTTCTTAGTAGAAAAGATATAACTCTCCAAGATTTTAAAGTGGTCCCAAACCTCTCAATTTGGGTCAGTTCCTTATTACCTGGGGACCACATCAAAATCAGGAGAATGATTCCAGGAATGTGTATTTGTGTGCAGTGTTCTTATAGTCTTAACTATAATCTGATAAGGTGTTTTTTTTGGCACTATAATTGGGACACTACTCATCTATAGATAAATTGAAATCTTGAATCTACTGGCTCTTACAATTGATTAACAAGGTATGTCTCCACTTACTTAAGTCTTCTTAAGTTTTTCTCAAGAATATTTGGGGAGCCTTCAGTGCAAAGTTCTTTGTGTGTGTGTGTGTGTGTGTGTGTGTGTGTGTGTGTGTGTGTGTTAAATCGTGAGACTTTCTATGATAATGCTTCAAAAGATACTGAGCATTAAATAAGTTTCTATCATGCTCACCTACCACCTGAGAGTTTTGAAAATTTGTTCATGATAAGACTAGGAAGAATTCTGGCTTCACACACTTGGTGATGGTGTGATTCCTCCCCACCAGTCACTCTGCTTCAGGAACCTAAAAATGCAGTCCATTAGACAAATGAAAAGTTTACAGCTGGTGCCTCCTCTTCAAATTCTTGGTTTGGGCCCAGTCTACACCTCTCATAATTTCACCTTAAGCTGCATTGCTGGTAGAACTGGCCAAGTGAAAGGCTATCAGTAGTTGCACAGAAACCATTGGCAGTTAAGATGGCATCCTCAGAGCAGCTCTTCTTTTTAAGAGGAGAGACAGCACAGTGTTAAAGAAGGTGCAAAATAGAGGCAGAGGTGATTAATTGGATGTAGAACTGGAAGCATCCAGTGTTTCCATTAAATCTTGCACAACACCCCATCCATTGCTGAACTCAACATCCTGCTTCCATGGCTTGAGCAAAGAAGGAAGGGCCAGAGGAAATGTAATCCACTTGTCCAGAAAACTTCAAATAAGAAAGCATATTGTGTTGTTGCCTCACCAAATGGGTTATGGAGAGTAAATATGGGAAGACCTGAATTGTTCATGCAAAATATTAATAAAGGGCTGGGTCACCAAGGGAATGTGGCTGGGTGGCTCAGGTAGATGGTCTACTGCCAAAACTCTAACTTCTTTTTCTTTTATTCTTTTGCTAATTCCAGCGATCTTTCAAATTTCTCATTTTGGTCATAGACCCTAGTTTAATGAGGCAGAAAAACCTGGAAATATCTCCAATTTAACTGAAACAGAAGTAGCTTACAAATGAGAGCTCAGGTGGAACTTGAAGCTATTTTCCAAATGAAGAATATGAAAAATGAGGGACTTGTGTTCAAAGAAATGTCAAATCTCTCTACCTGTATCCTTTGTTTCACAACTATGATGTCATCTCACAAGATACTGACATCCAAACTCTGAGAAACAAAACAGGCTTCCTCAAACGAAACACAAATTCTCCCTCAGGCCTTATTCCATCTCCAAAACAAAAATAAGAATACCAACATCAGACTTGCTCTTTCCTTGCATGGATATGTTGAAGATGTAAAGTTGCAACAAGCACAAAGCTTACTTATTGATATTATAATACTGTGATCAGAGATATATTTATCAAATACAATCTGATCACATCACAGATCCTCTGGTTTCAAACATTTCAAGCATTCCTGTTTCTCTACGTGACAGATTTGGATCATTATTCCAGAGTCAGTTAGGCCCTACATGGTCTGGCTCAACCTCAAAATGCCTCCTGGTTCTCTCTCTTCTAGTCACACGCATCCCCATTCAGCCCTCGGGGGCACTGTGGTCACTCAGGCCTCAGGGTCTCTGAAGAAGCAATTTCCTCTGTTAGCAGGACACTTTTCTCCTCTCTACCTATTTGCTCCCTCTCATTAGTCTAAGTTCATTTCCTCAAGGAAACCTGAGTGACAAATCTGAGTAAGGTATATTCCCCCTCAGGCGTGTCTTTAAAGTTATGCTTCTTGCAACATCCATCACTCACTGACTGACATTTATTTGTGTGATTCTGTATCTAATGCCTGTTAACCCACCCCCCAAAAAAAAAATCCAAGCTCTGCCTGTGTTCATAATTTCATCTTCCAGACGCTCAGCATCCCTGGTACATGGTGAAAATTTAGTATGCAGTGAATAAATAGAAAATAAAGATGAAAGAAAATATTAGTGAAAAGGAGGGTTGGAATAAAGGTGAGAAAGCAAGGAAAGAGAGAGAAAGAGGAATAGAAGAAATATCGAGTTGGAGAAGAAACATCAGAGTCATTGATTATTTAATGTAAAGCTAATCTAGTAGCACACTTTAAACGGCTCAATAGGCTCATAGATGTGGTTTTGATCCTTTTCTTTTTCAGGGTGGCACTTGATCCCTCCTTAAAGCCCACCTCCACCACACATGGCTACTACAAGTAAAATCTTGTTTGCCGTATGGTATGGATTAAAATTAACCAAGATCTGAAAATAGTCAATATTTTAAATAGACTCATGTAGCACTCATTACATGAGGTTAGAACCTTACATGTAATTACATAAACTGGAAGAATCTATTCTTTTTATTTTTTAATTATTTGGGGTTTTAATTCACAAGAAAGCACCCACTCAATATAAACCCTATATTGTTTTTCTTTTGTTTTTTCTTTTTAGTTATAGGTGACAGTAGAGAATATTTTGACATATTTATACAGACATGGAGTACCCCTTATTCTATTTAGGATTTCAGTCTTTTGGTTATACATGATGTGGAGATTCACTGTGATATATTTATATATGTACATGGAAAAGTTAAGTCAGATTCATTCCACTGTCTTTCTTATTCCTGGCCCCCTGTGCTTGTAAAATAGCCAATTCTCACAGGTCTGGGAAACTAATGTGGGTTCTTCTATTTTGTTTCTGACTAGCTTAATGTGGTATGTTATCCAGGGCAAGCTTTTGTCACAACTAAAGAAAAAGCAGAGCAACAGATGAGTATATTGGGGAAAATGTTGAGAAATCTGCAAAAGCTCTTTCCTTTAGTGCTCTGACAACATCTCTACCCATTCCACTGTGTTTGACTCACTGGTGAAGCTGCCAACACAGATTAAGAAACTGCAGACATTAATCCAGGTATTAAAACAATGAATTTGCAAAAGAGGCTACATATTAGATCCAATATTTGGTTTTGATAAAATAAAAACAACTATCCATACTGGGAGGTCTGTGTCTCCAAGGAACAATAGAAGCTCCAGGACTTAAAGCTGCTAATGATTAGCAGACTCTTAAGCCAGATGCCAACCCTCTTACAAGGCTAGCTAGCCCAGTATTTTTGTAGTAAAAAATTTTTTAGTGCTTTACTTTTCAAATTTCACAGTTTTGAGTGGTTTTCTCCACCTTTTATTTTCCCCATCAGACTTGTTATTTTTGGTGTTCAATTTTGCAGAGTGTGAGGTTTTTCAAAAGCACAGACATTGGTATTATAGCAGAAATGCCCATAAATGCCACTGTCTCTGGCTAAAAAAGAAATAAGATTTTTGTCTGGATACCTGATTATCTTGGTGAATTTCAGAAAGCAAGGAAAATATATATTGTTTCAATGTTTGAACTGACTTCTGTACAATATTGTCTAGAGGGAACTTGGGACTTCAGCCTTTACATGAAGATTCAATTTTTCTCTAGTCGGCCAAATATATTCTTCAACCATCCCCATAAGTCTTAGAGGGGTCGGAACTGCGCATCCCCAAATTTTGTGTTTCAGACAGTGGTAATTGCAGATATATTTGTAAAAACTACATAATCCTGTCTCTGTTTATAACTCCAATGTTCCCAAGGCCCTGGATATTAAGTCTTCCGATCCCCTTTTCAGCTTCTTCCTACTATCCCTGGGGATTTAACAGAGTTTCCTGGTGAGAGTGAGATATACCCGTATGTCTATGCGTCATACACACACACACACACACACACACACACAAACACATATATACATATATCCTAGAGTGCTATACAGATAAGGCTCAACCATCACCTTGCTTCACAGACATATCTATGCATAGACATCTGTTAATTTGGGGAAGGATGCTGTTTTCCCCTCTATTGAACCAAATTACCTGAGAACGCATTTACACCAGCTTATGCAAACATGGCCTAAAAACTATCAGCTTTTGAGTTTCCTCTCCAAGAAGTTATCTCCTTTACAATCACTCCCCAAATCCCTTGCTCACAAATGTTAGTGCAATAAAACTAATAATTTTCACTATCAGAATAAAAGAGAGAAACCTCTGGAAAAACTGCTTCGAATTCTGGCTTTAGTTGAGAAAATCATTTCATCATTGCGGACCTCAGTTTCTCCATCTACAAAGGATTACGAACACATTAACAGTTGTTGGAAACACTAAATAAGATGATGAAAATAAATCCCATTATGGATCTGATGTTCAATACAAGTTTGTTATTCCTAGGATCAGCAAGTTCATAGAACATTTTCCAAACATTAGACTATATTCTTGGAATAAAGAGATAAATCTGAGATCTCTGCACTTAATGAGTTCCAATCTTAAAAGTGGTATTGATGAGCAAAACAAACAAACAAAACTGTCAAACTACCATGATTGAAGGATGTCCATGAAGGCAAGAGGCCCTCAAGGAGGCCTATGCAAAACAGATTCAGAGATTCAGACAAGGTTCCTCTATCTGGACCTTGAAGACTATGTAGACATTATCTAGATAAAGAACAGGATTGATGCTGTTCCAGGAAGTAGGAACATGTTTAAAGACATGGAGTCATGAGAAATTCAAAGAAATGCAAATAATTGGCAAAGCATCTGAAGGACTGACAAAGTTGTCAGCACATGATCTTGGAACTTTTGCTTCTGTCGATTTCACTATTTTATAATTACCTAGTTATTTATCTTTCTCATCCACTCTACAGCATTACCTGTGGACACAGGGACAGTGTTTATCTATCTTGTTCAATCTCAAGAAAACAATCACAGTGTCTGGAACATAGAAGAAATGCAATGGATATTTGAAGAAATAAATCAGCATTACTTAATACAAACTACTAATTTTAAACTACGGAAGCATAGACTCAGAGAGGTTAATTCACTTTTCCAAAGACACATGGCAGATTGGATGTTGAACTCTGAGCTCCTGTCATTCTTCTATTAGAATACTCCATGAGACTGTTTCCATTGTAAGTGTGTAAGAACTACTGTGGATTTTATCATAGAGGAGTTGGGTGGGGAACTGCTGATAGCGTCCAGGACAGTTCTAGCACTTAACCAACCTGAAGTCTTTGAATTTTGGGTGCCATGCATTCTTTTCACAGATACTTTGGGAATTGAGGACCAACACACAAGAGCACAAAAAATGGTAAAATTTACAAATTCTGTCCCAATAACTACAAATAACCAATACACTTTTTAGAAGTTAGTAGTTTTTTTTTTCTTTCCTCTAAAGATCTCAGGACTTTCATTGCAAACTTTATTTATTGAACATAACAATATCTAGGGGGTGGGAGGCATGGCTGATGCCACACACAAGAGTCCAGGAACAAAGTCAAGTCAACAAGCTTTTTTCACTGTCTCCGAAGCAGAGGATTAAAAAATCCTAAAGTAACCCATAGTGCATCTAAGTAAGTCCAGATGAAAGAAGACTTTGTCATACAGTATTTTTTTAGAGTACTATTTACATAGCCCACTTGACTCATCATGAGTGTCTTGATTCAAAGTCAGCTGGGATCAAACCTGTTAAAGATCTCTGTATATGAGGCTGTGGCTGTGATTGTGGCTGTGCTCAGCTGTAGCACACTTACCTGGTATGTGTGAGGCACTGGGTTCGATTCTCATAACCACATGTAAATAAATAAAATAAAGGTCTAGCAACATTTTTTTAAAAAATTTTTTTAAAAGATCTCTGTGTACACAATACATGAGGCACTTCTCTAATGTACCTCATCAAGATTAACAAGAATTGTTTGAGAGTTGATCTCACATGTCATATAATTTACTATAGAATTGGCCATAATTCTATAATATGCTATAAACAATATTCCTAATTCCAAGTCTTCCTCATTAGAACAAGGCTAGCATGTTCAAAAGAAATACTTTTCTTCCTGTTTTGTCAGGACTGCTCACTTTTTGTTGATTGTACTTGCACTTAGAGCTATTTTCTTTTCATGTCTTCCTATGCTGAAGTGGTTATTTGTATTCACCAAGAGCTGCTTTTATTCTGTTTGTCAAAGTGCAGATTTTAAGGTTGGAATGCTCATCAAGTCTATTACTAAGGAGGTAGGACCCCTGGCTCTTTGGAGATCCTAGGCCATCCCTATTTCATGAGACATCTTTGAAAAAACTGGGTGGAAATTGGGATTTGGTAGTTGAGGTGGGGGCAGGAAAAAAAATTTAAATATAATGACTATTTCATGCACAAGTTAAGAAAGGTAAGCAAATATATCTTGAGAGCCTGAATTGAGATAGGAAAAAAAAAACAGCACATCCATATCTGAGCACAAGGGACCATGTGGCAATCGAAGCAACGGCTGCATCTAGCAAGATAGTTGGTCTAAGGAGAAGAGAAACAGAGCTTACACTGGTTTCTGAAATACAGATGATGCAAGTGTGGATGGCTTGGCAATGGCTTCCTCCTTAGGTAATCAAACTGATATCACACATACATCAGTACTCTAAAACTATTAATAAGGTTGATTTTAATACTTCAAAAGCCCTTGGCATATTGGGAATAGAATGCAGGAACATAAAAACTCAAAAGCTGTTTGCTGCATCCAGTATGATTCCAAACGTACAGCAACCTCACATGTTAATCAAGAGACTTGACTGAGTACAAATCCAGATGCCCTTGTTGCCTTTGTAATTGGGCAAATTAATTAACCTTTCTGATTCTCATTTCCCTCTTCTACAAAATTAGAACCATCAAAACTTAGTTCAATCAGTTACTCAAAAAATATTTATCAAGGGTTTATTACGAGCCAAGTACAGAACTAAGAACCCAGAACTTCTACAGAGAACAGAATGTATACAAATCCTGGCCTTCATGGAGTTTCCATTCTAGTGTGCTGTGGGGGTTGAACTGATGTGAATAAAGATATCAGCAGTACCCTGGCACATTTGGTTTATAATAAAACCAACAAGGTGCCTGGCATAAGGCCTTTTAACAGCTACTTTTTCTCAGGAAAGGGATGTGGGTGCGGGGTGGGATGTCTACTTCTTTGCCTTAGAGTTTTTGGTCCACCTTTGGCATTAGTGTCCCTGCTGATAGTTTTTCCTCACTGTGGTGACATCCTCAGATTCTCACTACCTTCTGGGTCCTTATCAAAAGCATTCAGAAATACTTACGTCTCCACTGGGGAGAAAAAATCAGAATAAGAGCAATAAAAACCTCCCTGAATCACACACACACACACACACACACACACACACACACACCCCTCAAGTTATGGAGCTTACTCTTTTTCCCTCTGAAACCAACTTTTATCCCAAGAGTGTCTTTACAAGCAGACTTCATTTCCACATCACATTCACTCTCAGGTGATCTTATTCTAGCGTCTCTTCCCATCACTCAATAAAATTTGCACTTGCTTCAGTTGCTAACAGCCAAACAGCTCTCCTCCCTCCGCATTGCTAAACCCAATCCTCATGTTAGGGCATTCTTTATCAGATTCTTCCTGCTGAAAAGTTTCTTTGCCCTGGGATTCCACAACTATGTGCTCTCCTGACTTTCCTCCAATCTTTCCAACCTCTCCATTTCAGTCTCCTTTGGAAACGTCGCATGCTCAAGCTACCTTTCAGATGTCTTGGCTTTCTTTCTGTCTTTCCTCACTCTCATGGCCACTTCTTACTTGGGTCTTCCTTTGTTCTAGTTAATCATCTCCACCATTCTCATGACTTCAGATAACATTTGGTTTACTTTCTGTTGCCTTCCAAGAACGTGTACCGAGCTCTAAACACATGCAACCAGCTCATCTAGATCTCCACTTGGCTGTCTTACAAGTATCTCAATTTGAATGTGCCCAAAACAGAACTGATTTTCTCCTTAAACACCCACCACCATTCCAAATATGTGCTTCCTCTATTATTCAATAGCATTTATCTAGTTGTTCCTCCCAGAAACCCAGGAGGTTGGCCCCAATTCTTAGTCCCATGTCCCACCCATTACCAAGACCTGTCAACACAACCTCTTAGCTACCTCTCAAACCTGTCCATTCCTTCACTTCTCCATTCTCATCACTCAAGATCAAGGCACCATCATCTCCAAATAACTTTCTGAACGTTACACATTATTTTCTTCCAATTTACTTTCTACTTAGAATCCAGACTGTGATATTAAAATAAATGTCTCATTACTTCATCTCCCTACTTAACACTTTAGAGAATCTTCATGTCTCTTATTAGAATCAAAATTCTTGATATGATTCTTAAAATCTTAAACAATATAACTTACTTACTAAACCAACAACATATATTTGTTTTGTATATGAAGCAAGCATATAAAAAAGTTTCCCTTCAAGCTTAAGTATTTTAAAATCTATGCAGCAGTAACCATCTGTATACCCATTATCATTCCTATGCATACATATACGCATAGCAGCTTGGATTCAAACCATCCTAAAATTCATTTTTTAACCTGTCTTTATTTTAGCTTTTAACATGTATTTGAATAAAGGCTTAAAGGCCCTCACATTAAAGAAAGTCTGAAGTACCTCACTCGGCCATGATGCTAGAGACAATGGTAAGGGGTTCTACCTCTTTCCCTCTTTTCTCCTCTTTTTATCTCTCTGTCTCTTGCTGAAACCATACTCTGTGACATGAGACAAATGAGCCTCTCCAAAAAGTATTATAGAGACAGTCGAAGCTCTACTTTTCCTTGATACACTGATCAATCTAGGGGTAGAAATGTCCTTTGCATCTTCAACTATAGAATCTTGATAAGAGCAGACACAGCTACTAGAACAACATATGTAAAATGTTGTCCTACATTTATGTGGTTTTTCTTGATGACTGTCTGTGTCTGATAGAATGTTCATAAATTCCCCTTTTCTCCTTCCTACACCATTATTCTCTTTGTTTCAAAATACTGCAATAGCTGGATCATCCATAGATGCCAATCTCAGTCCTTTGAAGTTGACTGTTAGACAGAGCATCTACCCTATTGTTCACCTTTAAATACTTCTTGTCAATCCTCCCATTTGCCCAGATGCCTGAGGTTCATCTGGGCAAGATATTTATGTCTATTTACTCAGGTATTTGGGAAGAAGGGTCCAAAAAGGAACCACCTTATTAGCAAGTCTTTATACCATCTCAAATGGGGGATGCTTCTGCTGTATAAAATTTATTTAAATAAATCAGTTTATGAAGAGAAGTAAACCACTAACACCATTTATACTGCATGATGATTTTCCTCAATGGGCCAGAAAGGCTTCAATTAACTTGTATAGGTACACTTCAGAAATGACACGATCTATATTAAGTTAGTTTTTATTGTCTTTATAGCCATCTTAATGGAGCCAGGTCTCAGTGTAATAGAGAAACTGGCTGACATTAAAATGACTTGTTTGTACAAACTCTATCCCAAACAACTCCTGAGATCAACAAATAGAGGCCCTGTCCTAAAGCATCAATAATAAACCTGCAGACACACTACAGCATGCTATGTATTTGTGCATAGCCACAAGCATTCAAATCTTTACCTGTTACAGCAGAAATTAATGAGCACTCTCATTATATCAGGTAATAGTGATATGACTAAAAATAAGAGACTATCTCATAGCAGGCATCATTATGTTTAGTAGCAGAGTATTGAGCAGTGAGTAGATGAATGTCCAATAATGAACAGTAGAAAGGTAAAGAAAGCTCCAGCTGGCATGGTGGAGCTTTAAACACATTTATCTGCCAGAGATAAATGAAATGCCCCCCAGAGTTGAAAAATAAGGAGAAAAAGAACACAGCATAACCACAAATAAACATAATACTAAAGATATCTGGATGAAGTCAAAATTTAGAAAAGAACATCTCTCACTGACCATTATGTTGGATCCTATGTTAACATTGGGAAACCTTAATTTAAGTATTCATAATTTAGCAGGTATGCTTCATAGAACATAAATTTAATTGACATTTTTGTAAATTAAATTATAAGCAATACATGTATATAGTGATAAACGTATGTAGGTTTAAGGATGTAGTTAGTGCTCACTGAAATATGAACTTTCTCTTGAGATTGGGAGAAACTTAAATTAGCCATGCATTTGTAGTCAATACACATATGGGTGTTCTGTAGGATGCACAGGAGGCCATACTGTATCTCGCATGGGATATGGCCAAGAATCTCTCCTGTGGACCAACATGGACCAGGTGTCCTATTACCTTGCCTCTAGCATACAGCAGCTTGGAGAACTCAAGCAAGGGAGTGATGCTGTAAGTAGAGGCCAGAGTCTCAAGTCAGCAAGTAAAAAGTGTATGTCATAGACAAAAAATCTTGAAGGATCTCTTTCTTATGGATCTCAAAGTTTGAAATCAATTGATCTACACTAAAGAAAGAGAACTCTAAAGTCAGATGCCAATCCCTGAATGCCATCCGGTTTTTAAGATAATCATGAAGTCCCTAGTGGTAAATGAAAGATCAGTGGGGAATTTTTAAATATCACACTTTCCCGAATGGTTTGCCCAATTCTGCTTTCAAATTAAATCTCTAAAACATCAATCTATAATAGTAGACCTATGGCTTTTTTGATTTTTATGAGATGTGGGGTGAGAGAGGTGGGATATTAAATGCAAGGACGAGAGCCCTCCGCCCTATCCCCAGTGAGCACAAGAGTGGAAGTTTTTAATTTTCTTTATTCCTTCCATGATTTCTTACTCTGTATCACTGAGTCAAAAAGAACAAAGAAACAAAATGACCAAAGTCAGTAGACTTCACCATTCGTGGAGAAGAAGGTCCCAGTTTCAGGAATCCCATATTGTCTCAGTGGGAAGGATATTCAGAGATATGGGGAGTAACTTAAATGCTTTCTCTTCTTCCCATCTGCCTCTGAGATCTCTCTCTCTCTCTCTCTCTCTCTCTCTCTCTCTCTCTCTCTCTCTCTCTCTCACACACACACACACACACACACACACTATAGCATATGGGAGCAAGAGTCAACTTTATGCTTCTAGGATGTAAGATGGTGTCTCTTTCCTTGTATGAATCTGCAATCAGTTGCTGTGTAGATTAACCACTGACCTACAATTAAAGATGAGAATTAAGTAAACGTTATGTGATGGTGATGGTGATGGTGATATTGTTCTCACTTGGACAGTCCATTAAGAACACCACTTCTCATAAAACTCAAGAAGGTACATCAACTCCAGATGTTAAGACATAATCATGGGCTTCTTTGTCACGGCACGTCTCAGATGAAGATTTTTTTTCTTTCTCATCATTGAATATGTCATTTAAGAAGAGATTAGCATTGCCAAATTAGCTTTCAATAAGGAAAGAAACCTTTATATAAACAATTGTTCCTCTCCATCATTAATTTAATGAAAATAGTGCAAATTATGGTAAGAGAGGAAATTGCAATCACAAACCCTTCTCTGCTGTTCACTCTTCCCGTGTTTAAAAATAAAAATTATCCTTCTAGCAAATGGTGTTTACCAAAATATAAATTAAATGATAAGATTATTATGTGACTTCAAATAAATTTGCTTATCCAAAGAAAACATTTCCCAAAGTTTCCAAAAGTTTAGCTGAGCTACAAGATATATAAGCAGTTCAGATAGGGCTAAGCCAGTATCTTCCCTTCCCATCTAACCTTTTATTAAAAACCACGCACTTTATTTCAACATTCTGAGCAGATCCTAGACAACTTTGTGCATATGAGTCCCAGAGCAGACATAAAAACCAGATGGGAAAGAGATTTACAAGAACCAATCTCAAAAGAATATTTGCCAGCAGAATGTCAACTCAACATTGATTTCAGCAATGTATTTTGATTTACAATACAGATGTCTTTTCAGAATTTTCATTTCTCCTTATGTATGAACAAAGTGCAAGGAGGATATAGTCCCAGCTGCTCACTTCAAATGTTCCAGCCCTAAACAAAAAAACAAAAACAAAAAAAATTTATAACTTACTCTTATCCCCTGGGAAGTTCAGAATTTTTAGTAGACTTATAGGCAAATTGTTAAATCAGGCAATTGCCTCTATTCTTACAAATATTTTACCAAGGATACAATCTTGCTACATCTCAAGGATGTAGCAAGGATCTTTAATAAGGCAGAGAGAAAATGAAGGACTTTCCTTTGGTCACTGTCTCATTATACAACAACAGTATATTGAGACTTGATGGTGGTAGCACCAGGTACTGGACTAGGTGCTAAAAACACAAAAACACCTTCAAAGTGTTCTCAATATCCTTGAAAGAGAACTAAGAAAAATGGAATGTAGTGAAATATAAAAAGAACCATTTGAACACTAAGAAAGAAGCATATAATTCTACTACATAAAGCAAGGAAAGAAGGAAAAATGGAGGTAAAGGAGACACAACTGTTATAAAATATGTAAGTAAAAAAATTGAATATGGAACGTATGCTTCCCGTTTTCATTAGTCATGGGGAACAAAATTAATTCTGAAATAATTAAACATTATAATCATCAGCAAACATTTATTGGACCACTTGCATAATGATTGCCAGTGGATAAGAAGCAAACAGCTCCATGGAAGACCTGAAGTATACTTTGCTGGCACACATGCAGAGTGCTCCTGATTTTTTCAGTGTTGGAAAAATTGCAATATTTAAATTCAGCATTTTTCCAGGAAGCTTGATGTTTCTACCATATGTAAGTATAATGAGTACCTTCATCCAAGATTTATTGAGCTCCTCCTAATGTGATTGGATTTGTGACATGGGTAAAGGACAAACCTGGTAAGGCATCAATAATGATGAAATTGAACATAATGAATGTTGCATATGAATATTCACACAGCACTGTTACCATAACACTCTATTTTTGTAGGACAGTGTGTATCAATTGGTTTATGTTGACTTTTGATGGTAAAATTTCTGTAAATATACTCAAACTTCACTGACCCCATGAAGGTATGATAAATTATAAAGATTTGCTCACTCAATATAGAAATCCACAACAAACTTTTCAAGATGAAATTTCACTTTTTTCTTCATTTTAAAATGGAAAAGAATGGCATTAAGAAAATAAGATCAATTTTTAAAAAATCCTTTTTGGGTGGTCTACTATGTGAAAAAGTAATGCTATCTGTCTCTATTGGGCTGAATGTTACTTGTTAGCCACCTGTCTTTACCAACAGGTACTTGTACATCCTTTGGCATATAGTGTATCTCTAAAGTAATAGTATTAATTCCACATGTGCTACTCACAGATTTTATTATGAAGCTCAGTCACTCTGAAAGCAGCTGTCTCACTGCCTCTTAGCTTTACTTTATCAACACCATAATTTTCATGGTTTGAAAACCACTTTCACATTCATTATTTCATTTATTCTTTGAAATGGACCCTTGAGGTAGGGAAACAGTTAATAAGGCTCATTTTTAAATGAAGAAATATTTTCAAAATGCTTATACAACTTAATAAAGGTTACCCAGCTAGTCATGAATATTTATAATAGTGAACTCTAGACACCACAAGAATGGTTCCACCTGACCTATATCATTTGTGTTAATTATCTGGTCTTATTTTATTGCAATTCTTTGAAAA